>NC_136800.1:27950614-28004114 GCF_951216825.1 Electrona antarctica | reverse complement strand
CATTTTCATCAATATCAGAAGAGTGTGTGTGACGCTTATAGACAGCTATCCTGTTAATGATGCGCCTGCCTTCTATCGCAGTGTTTTCTGTAGGCCTACCTATAAAATGAGAAATCTGGTCTCGGTCTCAACTAGGACTTGACCCCCTCCCACACTGTCTTGACTCGGACTCGCCCCCCCTCGGACTTGGACTTGCGTTAGGTGGACTGGACTACAGCACTACTAATTTCTTTGTATCATTTCAGCAATTTCAAGTTTTGTATTTTATTTTCCATAAATCAATGCTATTGAACACCCTTTACGTCTGTGTGTTGGTTATAAAAATGTGGAACCAACACTTTGGACAAAACCACCTAACTCCATTGGTCCCTCAAACGAAAGTTCTGTATGTAACTACGGTTCTATGAATCCCGAATGAGCGCCGGAATACGTCCCTGCACATATGCTTGCATGCGCGAAGGGACGTGTTTCAGCAGGGATGAAATGGAACTGTCTGCTAACTCCACCAGCTCTCCCCCCCAAGTAATACTATACTGTATATAAACTCACAATACCAACTTTGATGAGGCAGTATTGCACATATTTATTGTTTCATGCGTCAGACCTGTTTGACTGTGAGGAGGTGGAAACGTGAGTCACACCTGCAAAACAATGAATACGTGCAGACCAGTCAAGTGCTCCAGTATATTTTATTTGAGTGGTCTTCTGAAGTCCCTTATGATGAATTCCTGTTCTGTTCTTTGACTATATATAGAAGTGTCTATTTGTACGTCTCTAAATGTTTTGATGCATTGAACAAGTGTAATGCTTAATTGGGTTGTCCACTCACAGTTAACAGTCTTTGTATTGAGTTTGTGCTTGAAATGTACTGTAATTCTGCAAACTGTTAATACATTTTTCAAATCAAATCAATCAATCAAAAGTGCCCAGGTACTATTCTCTGATTCAAGTTGTCCCTGTTGAGCACCGAAGAGCCCTTCTACCTTCAACTGGCTCAAGCACGCTGGACTTCTCTTTGTACAGAAATCACCATATTATGGGCATTAAAAGGGACACAGACAGACAGACTGCCGGACAACAGGTTTGCAAAACATGCAGTTTCTGAGCAGGTCTAATTTGAGTTAATTGTCATATTGTATCTTCCCTCAGCAATTATACAAAGCCTAAAAGGATTATAATTTTTGAGGGGCACTAGCCCCCCCAATGCATGGCTTTTGAACATTACGACATGTGGCAGCCAAGTCTATGGACTTTAATGTTTGTTTAGGGCACTAAAAGACGATGTAAGACATCACGTGTAGCTGGGTCTGAATTTGTTCAAAATCAACAAAATCGTGCACTTGGTGACAAGTCTTTGATTTTTGGTATGGTGGTAGGTATGGTTATAAGGTTTTCAAAAACCATCGCAAACGAGTTGGGAGCGCCCCCTAGTGGTCTGTTTGCAATGAATCTAATATTAAATGGGTCAGTCTATGGTTAAAAACCATAATAATTGATAAAAGAGATTTTTCAATGGATTCTATTAGTATTGGGTGTGCTAAATAACATGCTAAAAAATTAGGAAAAAATAACTTCTGGAAAGGCATCATTTTCAAGATGGCGTCCACGATGGCTGCCGGGAGCTTAAAATGCCTATAAACTGGGATTTAATACATAAAAAATCATAACAATTATACTCTTGGTGACAAGTTTTTGATTTTTGACATGATGTTAGGTATGGGTATAAGGTTTTCAAAAACCATCGCAAACAAGTCGGGCTCGCCCCCTAGTGGTCTGTTTGCAATGAATCTAATATCAAATGGGCCAGTCTATGGTTAAAAACCATAATAATTGATAAAAGAGATTTTTCAATGGATTATATTAGTATTGGGTGTGCTAAATAACATACTAAAGAATTAGGAAAAAATAACGTCTGGAAAGGCATCATTTTCAAGATTGCGTCCACAATAGCTGCAAAATGCCTATAAAGCTGGGATTTAATATGTTAAAAAAAATAATAATAATTGATAAAATATATTTTCCAATTGATTCTATTAGTATTGGGTATGCTAAATAACATATTCAAATTTTGGGTGAAAATAACTTCTGGAAAGGCATAATTTTCAAGATGGCGTCCACGGTGGCCTCAGTAAGCTTAAAATGCCTATAAACTGGGATTAATACATAAAAAATCTTAACAATTATGCACTTGGTGACAAGTTTTAGATATTTGGCATGATGTTAGGTATGGGCTTAATGTTTTCAAAAACCATCGCAAACAAGTTGGGCTCGCCCCCTAGTGGTCTGTTTGCAATGAATCCAATGCTGGCCTATTTAACATTGGATTCATTGCAAACAGACCACTAGGGGGCGAGCCCAACTCGTTTGCGATGGTTTTTGAAAACCTCATGCCCATACCTAACACCATGCCAAAAATCTAAAACTTGTCACCAAGTGCATAATTGTTATGATTTTGTATGTATTAAATCCTAGTTTAAAGGCATTTTAAGCTCCCGGCAGCCATCGTGGACGCCATCTTGAAAATGATGCCTTTCCAGAAGTTATTTTTTCCTAATTTTTTAGTATGTTATTTAGCACACCCAATACTAATAGAATCCATTGAAAAATCTCTTTTATCAATTATTATGGTTTTTAACCATAGACTGACCCATTTAATATTAGATTCATTGCAAACAGACCACTAGGGGGCGCTCCCAACTTGTTTGCGATGGTTTTTGAAAACCTTATAACCATACCTACCACCATACCAAAAATCAAAGACTTGTCACCAAGTGCACGATTATAACGAATTCAGACCCAGCTAGTGGCCAATATACTGTAAATACATCTTGTGATTCCGTTTCATACAATAACACACTGAATTCATGTCTCTTGGAGGACAAATGGGATGATGATATAGTGTCAGACCACAGCACTAAAGCACGAGAAGGAAATTGACCTTTTAGTCAATTTTTTTTGTATGACGGTGGAAGTCATTGTTTGAGCAATGGTACGATGGCAATGGTCTCTTGACTTTAGGCCAAGAAAACACCAGCCAGGTAAATTAGAGAAGAGTCTAGTGTAAGGACATTTTATGTTTGCTTTATGTATGCCCCCCGTGACGTCGTGTGGCAGCCACAGTGGGCGCCCCTCACTTCACACGAGTGTTCCTATGTACAATGCTCAACGTCGATTTGTATAAAACTGAATGGTCAACTACAATGCCCTGATGGCGACAGCCGTTACTCACCAGTTGCCTATGAACCGAGGGTCGCTCTGGTCGATGTTGACCTCGGTTTTAGGGTCGACGTAGAAGCCGATGAGAACACCTCCCAACAGGTAGCCTGCTGCCGGTCCCAGAGCACCCATCACATACATTATAGCTGAGTGAGAGACAGAGACAGGGAGGCATGTTTGAAAAACTAACTGAGTGCACAATGTTAAGTTTAGGACGCTTCAAGGCCCTCATACATATGTCGCCTTCTGTTACGCCGGCACCATTTTCCACCAAAATAACTTCCGTTCTAGATTCTTGGAACCTGCTTTCACAGAACCGGTGGCCATATTTTGGTTCCAGTTCTGAACCAACTTTTAGGGTTCTGAACAGATTCATTTTCAGTGAAAACACTCTGAACTGGTTCAATATTGTGAGCTTGTACAAAATAGCTGATGTATATAGTGTTCAGATTTTGGTGCTATGTTAAGTCATTTTTGCGTGGCCCTAGTCGCTTCTTTTTCTTTTTTTGTAGACCTGGCCACTTGTTTCTCTCGCAAAAGCTGGCATCCCTGGCTGCCGATCATAAGATCAGAACTCATGATCCAAGCTGCTGCTGTTTGAATGGTGGATTAGTTTCACTTTAAACATTATGTAAGTGAGTTAAGTCAGTGTTGTATGCTATTACGGTGATGGTGTTAACACAACACTAGTGGTGGACTAAAGTACTCAAATGGGTCAAATTTATTACTAGACTACAAATCCAATTTACTTGAGCTTAACTTAAGTACAGGAGTACCCTTTTTCAACCTTATCTTCATGCAATATAAACTAAATAATATATTTTCAATCTTTTAACTACACGACAACATCCTGTATGGGGGTCCCTGGCACAAACACATTTTCAGATGGGGGTCCGTGGCCGAATACAATACATGGCCTACATATTGGAGTCCTTGACATGAAATTGTTTGTGAGCCACTGGTTTAACTAACATTAGGATTAGGAAGCCCTAATAAGCAATTTACACAAGTTAAACAAGCTCAAAGAACCACAACTACCAATATTTTACAAGCAACTTTACAGAAACACAAGTTCAAAGTCGCTTATCGTCAGTGGTGGAAAAAGTACTCCAATGTTGTACTTAAGTAAAAGTATCAATACTGGAATGTAGAACTACTCCGTTACAAGTGAAAGTCCGGAATTCCAAATTGACTTGAGTAAAAGTACAAACGTATGGGCATCAAAAACAAAAGTACTTAAAGTACTAAAAGTAAAATTACTCACTATGCAGAATGTCCCATTTCAAGTTTTCAAAATGTATAAAAATCATACACATTTGTGATGCGCTCACAATGCGATGCGACGCAATTGACGCAATTTTCAAATGGCTGAAATGTATATTGGGGTGAAGTGGTTACTGTATGTTTTGAAATAATAATCAAAACCTACAAAGTAACTTTAGTAACTAAAGTTGTCAAATAAATATAGTGGAGTAAAAGTACAATATTTGGATCCGAGATGTAGTGGAGTAGAACATTGTACTTAAGTACAGTAGTTAAGTAAATGCACTTAGTTACTTTCCACCACTGCTTATCGTCTCTGTCGGGTGGAAACCTCACGTCCAAAAACATGTCATTTATTTTTAGCATAAGTAGCAGATCTACAAGCTCAAAACGCATCGCTTTGCACCGCGTTTTGACCTCGTGGATCAACTGCTGCAAAAAGTTGAAATGTGGATATAAGAGGTTTCTGTCCGACAGCAGCGTTATAATAAGCTGGCTTCTTGGCCAAACTGATCACGGCAACCATTACGGGAGGGATATGGGGCCCAGGGAACCAGATATGTCCTAATTAGAAAGACTTAACGTTGTGGAATTCCTCCAGCGTTTAAAAGTTAAAAGCAAAAACGCCACGGAAATGTGCCGGCGTGACAAGGCACTGCCAAGCACAGTCCATATTATCCAACACGGACGTTCTAAACCCTTTTTTTTTTTTACCTCTGAACCCAATAGCACTAGCATATTTCGAATATCGGAAACCTCTTATCTCCATATTTTAACTTGTATTTGTAATGAACACCTTACTTGATCATACTATTACTACAGTGTCACACAAAGGCATAACAAGTAGGAGATCCATAAGCGGTGCTAAGCGACATGCTTTGATGCTTGTCGATCCGATCCTTTTTTCAATTTTTGAACTCGAATCCTGAAAAGTGACCGTTTTGAACATATGAGGTTTAATGCCACCCGATAGAGACAACAAAAAATGTCACCCGTGTGAAGTGAGGGGCGCTAATATATTAAAGTCTAGCTCATGTTGATTAGGTGATGTAATGGTGATGTAAAACAAACATTAAATGCCATTAACAATAAAGAGACAATATGACATAATGAGTTACATTATGATGTAAATAAAACATTGAACTAAAGACAAATATTAAACCTGTTTCCAATGAACAGTGTTTCAAATAAGTGTCCGCCGGTTCCGTGAAATACCAAGGTTCCAAGAATCTAGAACGGAACCACTTCTAGAACCGACATTATTTTGGTGGAAAAGGGGTGAAAAGTGAGGCGTGTTGTTGTCTATGTACCATGTGTGTCAGGGGAGGCAGAGACTAGGAAAGCTGAGAGGGACGCACGCACACACGCAAGGATGGATAGACATGCACCCTGGATAATCAATCCCTTATCTAGCAGAAGGAGAGGAAAAGCCCTGAGCTGACGGGATGGCACAGAGAGAGAGAGATTTCTGGTGTCATCAATTGATGACATCACACGTGGCTCCATATTTGGTGGTTGGGTGGATCTGAGCTGCATGGATTTGCAATATTCACATGCAAATTGTTCAATGCATTACATTATAAGAGTGAGTGAATGAGTACCCTGATGTCATCATTATGACATGACAGTCACAGTACTGACATCATAGAACTGGGGGGGGGGGGCACAATGAAATAGTATAGGATGATTGTATCATCATGGCAACATGCTGACATAGCACTGCCTCCTTAGAACGTCCCCTGGTGAGCTGCCAGCCTCACATTTAACGATAGGGACTGTGTTTGGTGGGTGTGTGTGTGTGTGTGAGAGAGAGAGAGAGAGAGAGAGAGAGAGAGAGAGTGTGTGTGTGTGTGTGTGTGTGTGAGTGTGAGTGTGAGTGAGTGAGTGAGTGTGTGTGTGTGTGTGTGTGTGTCCGTGTGCATGTGTGTGTCTGTGTGCGCGTGTGTGTCCGTGTCCGCGACTCTGCGAGTGTGTCCGCGCACGCGCGCGTGTGCGTGCATGCGCGCGTGCGTGCATGCGTGCATGCGTGCATGCGTGCGTGCGTGCGTGTGTGCGCGTTTGTTCAGCAGGGATCGATAAGGAACTGAGAAGGATAGCGTGTTCCGAATAAAACTCCTCAGTCCTCACTGTCAGGTGAAACACGGCGACCGCAGCAGGCGTTACCGGAGGAGACGCAAGGTTGTCTCCTGCACCATGTGCTTCCCAAACATAGTCATTTCAAGGACCCCCAGATTGGTGTGCATTTGGCCACGGCCGGCCCCATAACTCAGAGAGCGTACAAATGGACCCTTACGGGTCCGTTTGGTTCCATTTGTACGCTCTCCGAGTTACAGATCTGTAAGGGTCCATTTGGTTTGGGGGAAAAAAAACACACCACAATTAAATCATGAATTGCCATTATTTGTCCAACAATGAATCGTCTAAAATGAAACAAAAGAAAATCTCATAATTGTGATAGTTGGCACATTAAAACTTCAAGTGCTCTCAGGGTAGCCTACTTTCTGCCTGGCATCATCGGCCCTGGAACAGAGACGCTCTTATAGGAGGTTACAAAGGAATATTGTGCTGAATAATTCTAATGGGTTTATGTTAGGCCTTTGGGCATGATCGTGAATTCAGGGCAACAGAACGCGCTGCTTAAATAGACCAATACGTTCCCTTCCCACTGCGTTAAGTGTGCCGCGCCGCTGCGGCCCACACACAGACACACTCGCGCACACAGACACGTGCACGCACACACAGACATGTGCAAGCGCACACGCACACACACACACACACACTTGCCAGATTTTGCAAGAGGAACAAGCGGCCATGTCCACGAAAACGAGACCAAAAGAAGCGACTAATATAAGGCTGCATGATCATGACACAAACACATGTCCCAATGCACTCCCCAGCAAAATGTGTAAATATAGCATCAAAGTCTGTTTTATTACTCGAACCCTAGCTCTGGTCCTTAGCATTAGGAGGACGCTCCTTAACGCTATGGTACTTTCAACTTCCTGCACTTTCGCTACTCACCAATACAAAGACGGTTTTGTGGAGTCGAAAGCCTACTTTCCCTAGTGGGACGTACTCTCAGCCCCCCACCACACATGTAAAATGCACTTTTTGGCCAGAATGAAAATAGTATACTAGAGGTCCTGGTAGGATATAAAACCAGCAGCACTAGAGGTCTTGGTAGGATATAAAACCAGCAGTACTAGAGGTCCTGGTAGGATATAAAACCAGCAGCACTAGAGGTCCTGGTAGGATATAAAACCAGCAGTACTAGATGTCCTGGTAGGAGATAAAACCATCAGTACTAGAGGTTCTGGTATGATATAAAACCAGCAGCACTAGAGGTCCTGGTAGGAGATAAAACCAGCAGCACTAGAGGTCCTGGTAGGAGATAAAACCAGCAGTACTAGAGGTCCTGGTAGGAGATAAAACAAGCAGCACTAGAGGTCCTGGTAGGAGATAAAACCAGCAGTATTAGAGGTCCTGGTAAGAGATAAAACCAGCAGTACTAGAGGTCCTGGTAAGAGATAAAACCAGCAGTATTAGAGGTCCTGGTAAGAGATAAAACCAGCAGTACTAGACGTTCTGGTAGGAGATAAAACCAGCAGTACTAGAGGTCCTGGTAGGAGATAAAACCAGCAGTACTAGAGGTTCTGGTAGGATAGAAAATAAGCAGTACTAGGTCCTGGTAGGAGATAAAACCAGCAGTACTAGAGGTCCTGGTAGGAGATAAAACCAGCAGTACTAGGTCCTGGTAGGATAGAAAACCAGCAGTACTAGAGGTCCTGGTAGGCAGAGCCATCTAATAGAAGAGTTGCGATATTGAGGGGGCAGAAAACAGCCCTGTCACGTGGTTCATGTACTCGCGCGAGCCCATAGACTGCAATGCATTCCGTAAACTTCCGGTTGTCCCCATTTGAAGCCTTCAAATAGGGACAAACCAATAGAAGTCTATGTAGAAGAGCCGCCATTGGACTGGCCCAATGAAGTGAACGGAGTTTGCGTAACTCTGTCTTACTCTATGGCTCTGCTGGTAACAACCAGCAGCGTACGTTTAATGTTAGAGATGACCGACATCCGATTATTTGCAGGGTCATATCAACCGATACTGACTCTGATACCAATATACAGGTATTACATTCTTATATTATATATTGAATTGCTGCATTTTTAAATGGGGTCATCTTTGTTTTGCTGATGAAAGTAGATAGATGGTAACAGCTGACGCTCTTAAAGACCGAGACAGGCAGATTGGCTGCTCTGCGAGTACAATGCAATATTGACGGTCACATCATTATTGTGTCATCAATATCGGTGAAGATATCTGGATTATTTTGAGATCGGTTCAATACAGAGGTGGCATTTTTATGGCCGATATGGATGGCAGGAAAGCAGAATAGGAATTCAGGGGGCATACAGTCCCATTTAAGAGAGAAACATGCTTATATCAGCATTGTTACACATGCATGTCAACCCCACTTCATCCAAATCTGTATTATCACTTGAACCCTACATACAGTAGGCTACATAAGACTATAGAACCAGGTCAAACCAAATATAATGAACTCAACAATTCCAAGTGCTTGTCAGGGTGGGGGGTCCCCAGTTCAGATATAATTATTTTGGGCAGTCGCCAGTTCAATTATTTTGGGGGGCCGCGACCTGAAAAGGTTGAGAACCACTGCTCTAGAGTCTAGCAGACCACTGCAAAATTGTCTCTGCAATGTTCTGCAACGGTTTGGTTGCACATCACCATTGCATTGGTGTGGACTGGGCTTAAACGTGGGATGTGACAACAAAGATGATTCAGAGATGCTCTATGAATGTTGTTTTTTGAGACAACAGGAAGACAATAAAAAAGGATCTAATTAATCTAATCAAATAAACAAACGACAAAACGCCAAAATTACAAGACTAGAGCCATGCAGGCCAGTATGTCACTTTGGCATATATATATATATATATATATATATATATATATATATATATATATATATATATAAAATCATTATTTTTAATTGTAGACGATTTGCAGGCAATGTGCCCCGATTTAGAACCACTTTTAACCTTGCGTCCCTATTTTGAGCAACAGGAGAATAGACATTTTCCAAAAAACAGACGATAGACAAGCTCACAATGCAGCACGACAAAACTATACCGGTCAAAACGTCAGTAATCCATCTTCCCTTGGTAGAAAACTGTCGTTCCCATGCATCAGTAAGCAGGAACTGGGGGTGGCAATGAAGGACCGGGAAGTCTGGCGTGGCATTGTGAAATCCATGATCTCGACCACGGTCGAAAAATGATGATGATGATGAGGACTTCCCAAAAATCGGGCTTTGATCGGCCTCTAGTCTAGTGCAAATAAAGCTCTGCTTTGTCCAAGCGTGATGTCAATCCCTTATTTCTATTATCCACGGCGAGGAGGGCAGAGCCCACACAGAATATAGTCTCATTGTGTTTCTGCTGGTCAGGTCCAACCAAGACCAAGGCATGGCAATCTGACTCAATCACTGGAATTTAAAGCTTAATTTAAAGTAGACCTGGCTCCGTTAGCTCAGTGCATCTCAACATTTTTCATTTCAAGGAGCCCCAGTGGCACTAGGACATGTACGGACCCCCATTTTATACAGTTTTCTTTTCTTATTTTTGTATTCTCTTGGACGGTGGACCCCAATCTACACTGTGAAATCCCCAGAGATCATTTCACTATGAGGGTGTACAAATGAACCCCTAACATGCAGTTTGTGTTTACTAGGTCTGCTGAACAGGGTCTGTTAATTGTTCCAAACACTAAACTTAAAACAAAAGCTGACAGAGCCTTTTAGGTTGTTGCGCCAACACTGTGGAATGCTCTTCCTCAAGGTCTTGAGATCTGCAGCCTCTGTGGACATTTTTTAGAATAAACTCAAAACACTAACTATTTGCACAGGCATTGCAGATGTTTCATGATGTTATTTCCATGTTTGTATTGTGATTTGCTGTCCTGTTTTGAGATAAATTGTATAGGCATTTTCTGTTCTTTACTACTTTGTTTATTGTTTATGTTTTATTCTCTGTATGTAAAGCACTTTTTGAGTCTTCTCTGTAAGAAGTGCACTGCTATATAAATAAAATGTACTTACTTACTACAGCTTACTATAGACACATATTGCCTACTTTACTATTTCTGCCAAATGTTCGGCCCAGAACATTAACCAGAGATATTCCATGGAACGCTCCCAGGTATAAATGAGAATATAATTTACAGTATACCTCGGTGCGTTCCCAGTACAACCAGTCTTCTGCTGTTGACCAGTGCACAGCTCCAGTTGAACCTCGGTGCCCATCAGGGATGGGATTACATGAAAGTGGGTCTTGTTCCTGAACCCACTGACCCTGAACGGGTCAGTGGGTTCAGACCGGGCAGCCTTCTGGTCACAAGCCAGCTTCTCAAAGCTCTCTACACTGCTTACTGCTGTATGTGCATGGGTGTGTGTGTGTGTGTGTGTGTGTGTGTGTGTGTGTGTGTGTGTGTGTGTGTGTGTGTGTGTGTGTGTGTGTGTGACTGTGTGTGTGTGTGTGTGTGTGTGTGTGTGTGTCCACAACTAATGTAACTAATTCTCAACACACTGCTCAGTCAGCGTCGGCTCAAACCTCACAGGTTCTCAATGTGGGTGGGGGTCTCTGTGGTGGGGGTCTCTGTGGTGGGGGTCTCTATGGTGGGGGTCTCTGTGGTGGGGGTCTCTGTGGTGGGGGTCTCTGTGGTGGGGGTCTCTGTGGTGGGGGTCTCTGTGGTGGGGGTCTCTGTGGTGGGGGTCTCTATGGTGGGGGTCTCTGTGGTGGGGGTCTCTGTGGTGGGGGTCTCTATGGTGGGGGTCTCTGTGGTGGGGGTCTCTATGGTGGGGGTCTCTGTGGTGGGGGTCTCTATGGTGGGGGTCTCTATTGTGGGGGTCTCTGTGGTGGGGGTCTCTATGGTGGGCCTACCGGCATGTGCACTTAAGCCTCTCCAACTGATCCAAAATGCCGCAGCTCGTCTGGTCTTCAACCAGCCAAAATTCTCACATGTCTCCCCCCTGCTCCGCTCCCTGCACTGGCTCCCAGTCGCTGCCCGCACAGAATACAAAACTCTGATGCTGGCATTCAAAGCAACCAAAGGTATGGCTCCCCCATACTGTATCTTGCAACCATGATTGAACCCTACAAACCCTCCCGCGCACTCAGATCAGCCAACGCAGGAAAGCTGGAAGTACCCTCACTAAAAACGCCGGGACAACGCTCCACACGTCCCAAACTCTTCTCCCTTCTGGCCCCAAAACTGTGGAATGCACTCCCCGTTGCAATCAGAACTGCAGCATCACTCCCAATCTTCCGCCGTAGTCTGAAGACCCACCTTTTCAGACTCCATCATGGCCCATAGCACTTATCCTACCCCCTTAGATAGCACTTTTTAGACTTAGATAGCATTTGAAACAGACTTATAGCATGTCATGTAGACAGCACAATAATTGCATTGTATGTAGTCATAGCACATCATAGAACATAGCATAGTATAGTATATATGTATAGTTAATATGTATAGTGTCATTATATAGATATGTTCTAGTACGTTCTTAGCTTACGTATGTTTCTTGATAAATGCATTTTATATATGTGATGTATTCCCATACTTTTGTTCTTGCCTAATGTAAGTCGCTCTGGATTAAGAGCGTCTGCTAAATGCCTAAATTGTAAATTGTAAATTGTGGGGGTCTCTATGGTGGGGGTCTCTATGGTGGGGGTCTCTGTAGTGGGGGTCTCTGTGGTGGGGGTATCTATGGTGGGGGTATCTGTGGTGGGGGTCTCTATGGTGGGGGTCTCTATGGTGGGGGTCTCTATGGTGGGGGTCTCTGTGGTGGGGGTCTCTGTGGTGGGGGTCTCTATGGTGGGGGTCTCTATGGTGGGGGTCTCTATGGTGGGGGTCTCTGTAGTGGGGGTCTCTGTGGTGGGGGTATCTATGGTGGGGGTATCTGTGGTGGGGGTCTCTATGGTGGGGGTCTCTATGGTGGGGGTCTCTATGGTGGGGGTCTCTATGGTGGGGGTCTCTGTGGTGGGGGTCTCTATGGTGGGGGTCTCTATGGTGGGGGTCTCTATGGTGGGGGTCTCTATGGTGGGGTCTCTATGGTGGGGGTCTCTATGGTGGGGGTCTCTATGGTGGGGTCTCTATGGTGGGGGTCTCTATGGTGGGGTCTCTATGGTGGGGGTCCAGGCAGGGACCAACCACCAGGTTCCCCAAATGGACCCTTACAGGTCTGTAACTCTGACAATGACCAAATGGACCCTTACAGGTCTGTAACTCTGACAATGACCAAATGGACCCTTACAGGTCTGTAACTCTGACAATGACCAAATGGACCCTTACAGGTTTGTAACTCTGACAATGACCAAATGGACCCTGGGGTGAGGTCCCAGAGATGACCCCAATCCCCAAGGGGGTACATAGCCAAATCAATGCATATCGTCTCTGCTCAAAAGCAGCAGATCTACAAGCTTGGATCTGCTACCCCTACAACAACACAAAAAGTCAGATTTCTTCCAGACAGAAATGATATCAAACTTGAAGTGAAAAAGGTTGAGAATCAGTGATGATACAGTACCATAAGGGCAGTGATAGGAGCGTCCAGGCCAATTATACTGTAGATTAGACCAGAGGTGGACAGTAACCTACTTACTGTACAGTACTGTACTTATAGTATAGTTTATAGAATAGTTTTCTTAAGTTGAAAAAAAAAGAAATAATAACAAAATAAAATAAACAGCCCCCCCTCATACATTTAAAAGGTCAAGTTCAATCACCAGGATCAAGGATGTGCGTTTTCAACGAATAGTTGAAATGGAGTTTGAAGTTACTTACCAAACCAATTATTGGTTCGGTTCGGTCCTCAGGCATAATGCCCGAATATGGCATATGTTGTATTGTTGACATGTCAAGATTCCCCAAATGTATTTGTCTGCAGAGCCCTATCTGAACATGTTTTGTGCCAGGGACCCATGCGCTGATCATGCGGCCTAGTCGCTCATCTTATTGTAGACCTGGCCGCCTGTGTCTCTTGCAAAATCTGGCAACACTGTAGGGAATCATGTATAGACTGCTGCACTGTAACGTGACAGCTGCCTTTACAAGGATATTTATATAGGGTAAAAAGGTACATTGGCCGTCACGTGGGAGCATGCCAGGAAGGATGCTTCCCCTCTCCAACGACCTTCATCAATCTGCGCTCATATCATACGTACGCAACATACTGTAAGTGAATGAGGAGATCACTCAGGAGAGGGCCATGTATATACGGTGCTCCGCTATCTGGATGCCGTTCCTGCTGACTGGACAGTTTGGTCTCTGATGTCGCAGCAGACGACATGCATTCCTCTCACCTCACAGTGGAGAAAGTACTTGGATTTATAGTCAAAATGTTCCTCCTCGTTGACTTCAATGTTAAAACAACATTTTAAAAGCCCTTTATCTCAGATTATTTCCCCAGACAGCGCATTTGATCAAAACAAGCTTTATTCACGGCTCATAAGTGAAGTGTCGCTGGTCGCACAGTTCCTCGGGTGGTCCATTTAGTTTATCTAAATCTTTGCATATTCTTGTTTATCTTACTCTCTGCATAATTTAATTTACACTATACAGTACATCTTCTTGATCATTACCGTTTAGTATTGACTCATTTGGCATCAGTGACTAGTAATAGACCATTATCCTTTTAGCATTACTCGTGTAATTGTACCGCTGTACTACTGTACATATTCAATCTGTTTATAAAGTGTTCAATCAAACTATCAGTGTAACTTGTTAAAACGTGTGTTGTCTCTGGGTCATGGCCCCCCATCAGCCTACATAACATACAATCTTTGTTTTTGTCATTATCCTGAATTGTGTTTCATGTAATTGTATACGGATGTGTTCAAGTGGGGCTGTACACTAACCTGACTCCGCCAGATGGGGCAGCAGAGAGTACACTGGGTTCCCCCCTCCTGCTCCCATCTGGGAACTCTCAGGCAGACTTGATGCCCGGCCACAAAACGGCCTGGCCAATCAGCAGCAGCTATCCCGCCTCTAGCTGCTGCTGATTGGCATCAAGTATGCCTGAGAGTTCCCAGATGGGAGCAGGAGGGGGGACTCTCTGCTGCCCCATCTGGCGGAGTCAGGTTAGCTGCACACAGGAACTCGACACAAAGTACAATTCTCAATAAGAGATGGAATTGCAGCAATGTTACAATACAACTTCTATTGTTCTTCTATGTATCACATACAGTATATGGACTCTGTGGGGGGGCATACATTAGTCCGACGTACAAATAGGCTGACATACGTGGCCGGTTAAGACACATACTGTACGTGGCTGGTTAAGACTCGTCCATGGCTCCGACATGCGTGGCCGGTTAAAACTCACCCGTGGCTTCCACGTGCGGATAGGGTTTGGTTAGGGTTTGGTGTAGGGTGTCTGACTATTGCGGACTGTATGTCGGACTGTTAGGACGTTGGACCAAAGATATGCACCCAACACTGTGAACATAATCAGGCTTTTCACATAAGAGCCTGGTTAGGTGCAGAGAGTGCAAAAGGCTTGCGTTCTATTTAAAGGAATGCACAGGTCAATACATTTAGGTCAATGTGTCTGAATGCTGCAAAAACACATGGAAACCTCGTAACAAATGTTCCGTAAACTTCTGTCTGCTTCACTTCCGTGAACTTCCGTCTGGAGATACAAGGGCAAAAAACTTGTATCTCCAAATTTCTATTTTTTTTAATGACCTACTTTAATAGCCAAACTTGAGCTCACAAATGGACTCCAAATTTGAATTCATGAAAACAATTAAAAGCAACAATATCACCAATTAAAAGCACCAGAATTGATTCATCACAAAAAAGCCAAGGCTCGTTTCCATTGAGATACATATTTAAATAAACACCCAACAGAGTGACTACCGACAACCGTACAAAAAACACAATATGAATTACTCATATAAATTACTCACATAAACAGTGTAAAAAAAAGGGGGAAAAAAGTCCTATACTGTACAAATAGGACAAGCGACTTAACAAAGGCACACTGAAAGAGTGAGTCATCTGTAACCAAGAGACAGTCCAGCCATGATAGGAGGAGGTAGTCCGATTAGCATAAAGCCCAAGGTCCACACTAAAATGGGTTTCTATTCTAATGCATTGTATCACAGCTTACGGGTAAACGGTAAATGGTGCATTTATATAGTGCTTTTATCCAATTACATTCACCCATTCACACACACATTCATACATACACTGATGACAGCGGAAACCATGCAAGGCACCAACCTGCACATCAGGAGCAATTAGGGGGTTCAGTGTCTTGCTCAAGGACACTTCGACAATAACTCTGGAGGAGCCCGGGATCGAACCTCACATTCCCATCCGGCCACTCTACCGGCCACTCTGCCGCCCAGTGGCTCAGGGGTAGAGGTCTATTCTTATGCATTGTAGCAAGGCTCTAGTGTTCTAATGCATTGTATTAAGGCTCTAATGTCTATTCTAATGCATTGTATCAGAGCTCTAGTTTCTACTCTAATACATTGTATCACTTACCATTGATCAATAGACCCATTCAAAGCCAGGGGTATTTATATCACTTATCAGACAGACACATCACGGTTGCTTCAGTGGATAACAAATGCTGCCAGCCACTAAAGTTTTGATAGCACGGCAGTTTTATAGAATAGAGCGGAGCATCCTAACAATGGCTTGGCTATCTGCCCAAAACAGCTGGGCCAATACACAAACGTATCAGCCACCAACAGAACACGATATTAATTCTAACAAATGGATGTTGGGCTGGTGGAGATGCATTACTCTGGCACAGAGAACACTGCAGTGGATGGCGAGAGAAGTAGTGGGGTGCTATCAGTGTCGCAGAAAAAGTCCTTAAGACATTTTTATTTGAGGAAAAGTAGCAATAGCACAATGTTGAACACTGGTTCCTAACTGGTTCGTTGATGACCCCCTTCTTACCCACCTGACACAAGCCGAGACCCCCTTCTTACACACCTGACACAAGCCGAGACCCCCCACACACACGCAAGCACGCACACACATTCTTGTTTTTCAAACATGTTAACCATTGAAGCTCTATTGTATCGGATAGCACAAACAACTGATCTACAGGATCACAGTGCATTGTGACACGCAGAGTTTAGACATGTTTTCTCTTCCAACTTTGTTAAAAAAAACTTGTAAACCTTTATAATAATGATTAATAATAATAATACATTTGTGCAACCTCAATTACAGTCTAAGTACCTCAAAGGTGTGCTCACATAAGTACCGTACTTGAGTAAAATATACATAGTACCTTTCCACCACTGGCTATACAATCTACCACTAGCAGCCACCACCAAGTGCCCTACACATCATCTGGGAAGAGGACAGCACTTAAACACCAGAGACTGTAAACGTCTACAGCCACTTTAGTTTTGATAACAGTGCCATTTTCTTTGATAATAAAAGAGGACGGACTCCATATAGCCGCTGGGCGGCTGCCAACGCAGCCTGCAGACGTATCACCCTAAGAGAAACGTTTTCAGCTGATGAATAGTGTTCTGTGAAGTCTTCCTCTGCAAGTACTGTCTACTTGCAGCTCTGGAACAGCCTCCCATTAGACCTCAGGTTCGCTAGCTCCATAGCCATTTTTAAATCTAAACTAAAGACCCATTTTTATAGAAAGTCCTTTTATAATCCCCTAACAGCAGAAATGTATGCATCTACTATTCTCACTGATACTGTGTGTGTGTGTGTGTGTGTGTGTGTGTGTGTGTGTGTGTGTGTGTGTGTGTGTGTGTGTGTGTGTGTGTGTGTGTGTGTACAAATTTGTAGCCATTCAAATGTATGCAGTCATAATAAGAGTATTTGTATTTGAATCGCAGTCTGATCAGCAGCTGAGCAAAATGTATTGTATTTTTTGTTAGTTAGAACATGTCTAAAATAACCTAAAATCAGGTGAGAGCTAAATAAGTGCCATAATCTGATTCATTCATTCATAGTTTAAATAATCGGCTGATCAAACGATTCTGAAAATAATCATTAGTTGCAAGTTGCAACCCTAGTTAAATGTTTGTAAAACCACAGTTTTAATTTGACTCTTGACAGTTTACAAATGGAACCATTTGGCTCCATAGAGTTACAGACCAGTTAAGGGTCCATTTGGACCCTGATTGGTCCCCTGACCAGATGTTGAAAACCAGTGCATTAGGGGTATGTCGTTGCGTTTAAGGTGACATTCCAAGGAGCATCTAAATGTCTTCTTTAGGAGCGTTCAATATCACAAGACACACACACTCCCTCCCTGAGACACATGCAAACTGCTTCAACGTCGTCCCGAGGTCACTTCGACCTTCTGTGCTTACGAGACAGCTACTCAGACTTGCCCCTGTCTCTCTCTTGTGAGGACCAGGAAAAGCTTCCTCCCAATGTCTTTCTAAAATTCGACTATACACAAGTACAAACACACACGCACACACACATAAAACCTGCCACCTTTGGGATTGGATTCCTTTAGGATTTATCGATTCTGGTTCCTTACTGATTCCCTCTTAACTTACTTTCCGGTTCCCTTTAACGATTCCAAATGGATCCTTACGGGTTTGTAACTCTAAGAGTGAACAAATGGAACCAAACGGACCTCATTTGTTCACTCTCAGAGTTATGACTGTCCTTGAAGTTTGAGAACAACTGGTATTGTAATTGTATAGCAGACGTGAAGCCCAAATACCAGCTCTGACGGTGTGATAAAACTGGTTCCGGAAACTAATGGTTCCTAATGTGATGGAAAAACGATTCCAGTTCCTCAATGTTGGATCCAGTTCCTAGTGTTCCGGATCCCAACCCTAGCGACCTGGCCATGAAGAAAACCTCTCACACCACCCACCCACCCACCCACCCACCCACACACACACCCCCACCACCCACACCCACACACACACACACACACACACACACAAGACGTACCTAAATACAGCGATGCGTTTTCTTTCTTGACGTTGTCGTCCAGGTAGGTGGGTCCCAGGGTGTAGATGGGGGTGGAGCCCATGCCCACCAGGATCTGGGCGATGACAAACAGCGCCACATAGAGGTTATGCTCGTTGCCCTCCTGGTCTCTGGGGCAGGACGGCACGTCCAAGGGATCCCGCCCGCTGCTGTTCATGTTGCTGTTCATGTTGCTGTTCATGCACAGACCTGCCACAGATAAGACTCGATCAATAAACTTTGTTATAAAAGTGAATTGATCATTGAATAAAACATTCTATTCATAATTGATCTCTAATTTGGGCATGTCACCGGCGAAAAGCTAATAAACATAAACATTTGCATTAATTGAATCGATTATAAAAACATAATAAATGACGATAATAGATCCCCATTTTGGGCATGTTAAAGGCCAAAAGCTTTAAAAAGTCAGAAATAGTTAAATTAGCTGGTCTACAGCTATGGCGATTTAAATTATTTTTGTATAAAATAATGCTTATGTGGTTAATTAAATTGCCAATATACACATTATTTTATTTTTTCATATTTAAAGCACTACCCTTCTCGATTATTCAACTAATCGAATCAAAAGAATAACCGCTAAAACAAAAAAATGAACAATGAAAACAAGTCGCGGCTCCAACACGGACCCTCGTTGCCCAGAGACGTGTTGACCTCCTTGATCTGGTACGGCGGCGAGATGAAGTGGGGCAACGAGAAGAGGGCGGCGCCCACGGCGATCAGGACCCCACCCACCGCCAGCCAGCGAGGCCGCTGGCCCCGGCCTCCGAAGTAGCTGATGAAGACCACCACCACCAGGCTGCCGATGTCGAAGCAGCTGACCAGGAGGCCCGACTCGGAGCTGCGCAGGCTGTAGCGCTTCTCTATGGTGGTGATGACGCTGCTCAGGTAGCCCGACACCATCAGAGACTGGATGGAAGGAGAGAAAGAAAACGTCATCAATTATATTTAACATACAATGATAATGAATGTATTTATATAGCACATTTCTATACATTGTCACAAAGTGATTTACAGAGAAGGATAAAAGAAAGCAGATACAACGAAAGATCAATGAATAAAATTAAATAGCAGGCACAAAATATAAACATACACAAATAATCACAAAAATGGCAATTAAGAAAAGGCTTTAACAGAAGAGCCGTTGTTGGTACTCTGGGATACTATATAAACTAGTGGTTCCCAAAATGTGGTGTGTGCACCCCTTGTGGCGCACGAAACGCCCTCTAGGGGGTGCGTGACATGAAAAGGGTAATAGCGATTTTATGGTGTTATTATTACATTTGTAAACATCAGGCGCACACACGGTTAAGGCCTAAGGCCAAAGTCAATAGCTACGTCATGCCTAGCCCGCCATTATAACCACTGCACCACCGTCCTACCCACTGCACTCACACGGCAGTGACGTCATGGACTTACCCTCAGCGTCATCCATCGATATCTCCTCATGTCGCGCCAGCCGCCGAGCCTCAACAGAACTCGCGGACCAATGCACATTGCACTGCCACCAAAATCAGCTCCCTTTCACCCTCACGCCGGCTATGCATTTCTTTACTACATTCACTATCGCCAAAAGCTCCCACACCCACCCACGGGCACGGAACACTGTTGCCAGGTCTATGAAAACAAGCCCACAAAAACTGACTTTCTACACGCTACTTACACACACTACAACTTGCTTACAATATGTGGACCTGGCAACACTGCATCCCATCTATCCATTGGCTCCGCCGCCACCATTGTTGCCAGGTCTATGAAAACAAGCCCGCAAAACCTGACTTTCTACAGCCTACTTACACACACTACCACTCATTTACAATACGCGGACCTGGCAACACTACATCCCGTCTTTCCATTGGCTCCGCCGCCACCATGTGCCCCACAAGTTTCTATGCTACACATACAACTTCCGACAACACTCCTGGAAGTTGCACGCACGCATGCATGCATGCATGCACGCACGCACACCGTGCACGCAGGGAGACATCAAATGTATCTTTTGGGTCACAGGCAAAAATACTGCTGTATACAACAGACAGTAAAAACAAGACTAACTAAAATGCAATAAAATACTACGCTAATAAAATACATTCCCATAAGAACAGCAACAGTGACTGCATTTACATGGACAGAGATTCCAAAATCCTCGTTTAAATGCCTCAAAACATGAATTCCTTTTGACATGTACAAAGTGCTTCTGCATGTTTGTTTTTGGTCGATTTTCTAACCACAGACCAACCAACCATGGAGAAACGGCTGGAATAAGTGATTACATGAGGATATTTTATTCTGATTGAGCTGTCATTTCACATGTGGAATGTTGGGGTCGATGTGACCCAATGTGGAGTTATACAGTATGTTTTCATGTCAAGGACCCCCTTAATGGCCTAATGCAGGGTTCCCCAATAGGCGGCCCGCGGGCCGCCCCTTGTGGCCCCTGGAAGAATTAAAAATAATAATAATAATAATAATAATTGTTTTGTTTTGGGGGGGGTGTCCCAGATATAAATGGCATTAAATGGGGGTCAGTAGCCTATGCATGTCAAACTGGGTACCCCCTCAAGGACCACTGGTGGTCCCCGGACCACTGGTTGAGAACAATTTTTAATTAATTAATGAAAAAATAAAAAACCCAATTTTTCGCGCGTGCGGACTCGGCCCCCAGCCTGGTTCCCTAGTCAAAATATGGCCCTTGAGGAAAATTAATTGGGGAACCCTGGCCTAATGTATTTGGCCTTGGACCCGCATGTCAACATATTTTGTTCCAGGGACCGCCAGAACCAAAAATGTTAGTGAAACATATTTGCTTTTTTTAAATAATAGCCAAAGACCATCCATCCATCCAAAGTTTAAAATTTGTCCGGTAGAAGACTCTTGGGCCCCTGGCCCCCTTTTCCACCAGGGTTGAACCGGCCCGGTTCTTAGTCCAAGAGGCAGAGCCCCAAAATTGGAATGTTTAATTACGAATTGAGTGAGCAAAACCATACCTATATTAAATTACTTATAGGATCAATATAAATAAATTAATAGATGTTATTGTTAACCCTTCCACAGGAATATTTTTTCAAATTTACCACACATTGTTATTTTTCCCTACATGATAGGTGAATAGGCATGTATTTAATAGTTATCACAATGAAACCAGTGGCGTATCCAGGAATTATGTTTTGGGCAGGCAAGATCATGTGTTAATTGTCGTCTCCCCGCGCACAATCGTAGCACTAAACGTTTTCAAAGAGATATACCTGCCAGACGAGTAGGATACAAAGGCTGAAAGGCATGCATTTACATTCCAATGGGTGATCGAGGGTCGCGCTCGCGGTCCATTAATAGTTCTCAGGTCTTGTTTTTGTCGTCTTTTTTCTCATTGTATGGATTTTGGCCAGGCCAGAAATGGATTTGGACAGGCGGACGCCTGCCCTCGCCTTATTGTAGATACGCCTCTGAATGAAACTCCAGTTGATTACTTACACAAAGACAATGACTTATTGTATTACAAGTTTTCTGAAATGGTACATTTAAATGTGCAAATTATGCATTATATAGGAAAATGTGCAAACAAATGAAAATATGAAAAAGCTACTACTGTACTTAGCTTTATCATATATTAATTTACTTATATTGACCCTATAACAATTTAACACATTTCGAGCCATACACGTTCATGTACGGTTTATAAAACCCAGCACTTTAATGCCAATCCTGTGTATGTTCGTGTTACGATCTTTATATTACAGTACGATCTTTAGCTGCGTTTATCTCTGAATTGAAGCTCAGATGAGGTGATATGAGGTGAGGCATGATATTAGGTAAATTAGGTAAATAAAAACTTAGCGCGAAGCTCCGGTTAGCAGATCACCGTGTTTCATGCTAGTCAAATCGAGTGATGGAAACAGTGTCGGCTAATACTTCCGCGTCACAGGGTCTGCTTTTTGTAGTTTTGTGTTTTTTAAAAAGGGCGCCCGTAGAAACGCCTGGCTTATATATATATATATATATATATATATATATATATATATATATATATATATATATATATATATATATATATATGTATGGTTTTGCCCACTCAATTCACAATTAACGTTCCAATTTTGGAGCTCTGGCTCATGGACTAAGAACCGAACCGGTTCAACCCTGGTGGAAAAGGGGCCCAAGAGACTCATTGAGTCCCTCTGCCGGTCATCAAATTATTGGCTCAGAAATGAGACAAAAACTGAAAGATCTCCATGAATTCAAGGCTTCATGGGGTGAGTAATCAATAGAAAATAAAAAACAACCTACCTGGATGAACGTCAGGTAGCACATGCAGAACAGGAAGCAGCGCGAGTCCTGCAGGAAGACGTTCAGGTACTTCCTGCTGGGCAGGCGCAGCTGCGCCAAGCGGGCGGCCAAGAACCCGGCGGAGGGTTTCCGCCTCGCCACGCTCTTCCCCCTGCGAGTCTCCGAGACGTCGGCAGCGCCATACGCCGCCGAGCTCGGCCTGTTCAGCGCCAACTTGCCCAACTTCGGCGTATAGTTCGTTCGGGTGGGCGACGACGCCGACGGCGGGGCGGGCTCCAAGGACTCTGTCCTGCTGGGCGGCTGCTGGATGAACTCGGCGCTCTCCTCCTCGGCACTGACGGACACAGGGACTGAGCTGGCCAGCGGCGTCTCCTCCCGAGGGGGCGACTCGTTCAGCACCGGCAGGCTTTTGGATTTGAAGTTGGGGCCCGGCTCCTCAAACTCGCTGGAGCAGTCCTGCTTCCGCAGTGACTCCGACAGTTCGGTGTCCTCGTGGTCTGCCATTTTTTTTTCTCCGTTCGGTTTCGCTTCGGGGTATAGGATCGAACCCTGGCGTGCTTTCGTGCTCGTAAAAAAATAAATAAACTAAGTCAACCTCTCAAGCCAAGAGTTCAGAGGCGCTTATCCAAGTTAATTTATTATTAATAGATACATTTACTCCTCACATGTCCTTGATGCCAACAGAGTCCCTCTCCAAATAAAGTAACAACACAGACCAGGCTCACAGTCTTCACAGATTTGACTTATCTGCAGTAAGCTTGCTTTCTTTTTTTATCTTCTCCTCAACACTCACATTCTTGTCACCTTATGATCTGAGAGACCCCAGAGGACTTGATGCCTCCACAAGTGAGTCACAACAACATCCCTCCCTCTTCTTCACTCACAACAGGATTTGGAGCAGAATCCACAGCGTTTGTTCCTCCGTGCGACCACTGTCGTCATTTCCTCCTATAGGACATTGCGAGCCTATCTTCGCGGAGAAAATGGTGAAGGTGTGAAGTCGTTGGTGCATGGCTGACGTACCTGTCAATGAGACAACACAAACACAATCAAAACGTCTTCTTTTTTTTGTCTGCATGTCATCACTGTCTGTCCTTGTGTATCTCTGTTAAACTTTTTTAGTTTTGTTTAAATGTTTTGGTTAAAACCAAGTGTTCTGTTAAAACAATAAAGCTCTATATGTTGATACTAATAATCATTGCTATATAGAGTATAGAGTGTTTGTTCAGTAACAGGGGTCTCTACTGCTCTTTAATAAACTTTTTTTCAGGCAGGTTGCCTATTTCAGCAATGCAATGCTTTTCTGTTGTTTATTTTCTCCCACTCCAGTGCAGATATGTACAGTGAAAAAATACCAAACAGCAAAAATACTTAAGGCAAAACGCAGGACAAAGGAGAAAGAACAAAAACTGCACTAGGCTAATAAGGCTATGCCCATGAAAAGGGCCCTGGCAGCCGGCAGGTCTCTCACTACTGACTGGCTCTGCCTGCAGTCTCCCTTTTGTAGGAGAGGATCCTACCGAATGGTTGAGTCCTGCTCTGTTTCGGCAGATTCAAACAGAAGAGTGTCAGCACTGCAGAGGCCATACAGATGACAAACACAGGCCAAACACAGGTTGCAATAAACTGAATGTTTTACCCTGCAAGTCTGTGTGTATCATTTAATTTGTATTGAATAAATTGTGAATAATTTGTGAATGCATTCATCAACAGTAGACAATTATATGTTAGGACCTGTCTGCCCCACTACCCACAGTCACTTCAGTTGCTTCCAAACCGTCCGGTGGTCTAATTTAATAGTTGGATGCAGCCGTGTGTTGTGTGTGCTTGCGTGCAATGTCCTTAATCAGAGTGTGTGTGTGTATAGGGCACGGGCTGCCCCGTGACAAGCTGAGTATGTATGTCGGTGTTGTCCACCGGCCAATAAGGGACCACCATTCTTGATGACGTAACTAAGGTATGTAAGTATGTATGTATGTATATGTATGTATGTATGTATGTATGTATGTATGTATGTATGTATTAGCCTGGCTAATAAGCCAGACTCAAATCACACTGTCGTGTGGTATTTTAGTCTGGAGATGCTGTGTATGGATCTTGTTTCCCGGGGGGCGGGTTCAAACATTTTCTCTTTGACGCAATTGGTCAGAGCTACTGTCAGTCAAAGGTCTCAAGCATTGAACGTCACTGTACCAAAGCCCGCCCATATTGCATACCGTGTCCCGATTGGCCACACCAGTTCTCTGGTGTAGGAAATGGGCGTACAATTGAGCCTCTCCAGACCGTAATCCGCCGGCAGGCAATTCTTGTTTTGCCAACGGCTGATTCGGTCTGGCTTATTAGCCAGGCTATGTATGTATGTATGTATGTATGTATGTATGTATGTATGTATGTCAGGGAAAGAATGGTGGTCCCTTATTGAGTGTTGATGGTGACGGAACTAAGGTACGTTTCAAGGTTGGTATAAGGTTAAGGTCATGACGACGCCAGGCCCAGGAAATGATGTATGAAAACAATAGTACCAGACTAGTTTCTCAAGCAAGACATCTCTTCTACAATCCTTCAATGCTAAATAAGTCTGTAACTCCTGAAAGTTGTGAACAGTTATCCATTTGTCATTTCTGTTTTTTTATGTGTGAGTGTATTTTCAAACATCCATTTCTGCCAGGCAGCAAGCTAGGTATGCTTTGACTCATTTGTTTTGCAGTAGGACGTATTTACGTGACTGCAAAGACGAAACAGATGTGGGGGAGGCCGGACGGATCATATAGCAAGAGTGGGCACCACCTAAACATTGTGGGCCACCTCAATGTTCCACAACAAGAAACATACGCCCGCACACTGCCAACCTGGATGGTACAGGAGCAGAATGTATTCAAGAACAAGCAATGTTTCTGTCACAGATGACCTCCTACAGGCAACCTCAATGTTAAATTGGAAATATATAATAAGAATAATAATTTGGAAAATGATCTGAAGTAATACAAAAGTATACACGATTTGAACATGCATGGTAAATCATTATCAGGCCTAAAATTACCGTACCTTACCATAATGACTGCCACAGATATTTTTTTAGCAGTTTGAAGTAATTTTTGAAATATTAGGCCTTCAAAGTGAAATATTCAAGCATGTTCAAATCATGCATACTTCACTTCAGACCATATTTAATTTTTATTTTGTTTGTTTTACACATCTTGGACAAAACAATAGCCTGGTTAAATTGAGGTTCCCACAATGATTAGGTGCCCACTCTTCCGGTTACCGGCCAGACATCGGAAGCATGGGGAAATTGACGATTGGTGAAAATCGGTATCGGCAGTTGTTGTGTAGCAGTTGTGTCCCGTTTTTAAAATAAATAAGTATAATGTAAGGTACTGTAAGTGATATGTTTTTGTTAAAAGGTCCTTCTTCTTTTCCTTTTGGCTTTTCCCTTCAGGGGTCGCCACAGCGAATAATCTGCCTCCATCTCACCCTGTCCTCTGCCTCCTTCTCTCACACCAACTAACTTCATGTCCTCTTTCACTACATCCATAAATCTTCTCTTTGGTCTTCCTCTAGGCCTCCTGCCTTGCAGTTCCACTTCCAACCTCAACATCCTTCTACCAATATACTCACTATCACTACCCCTCCTCTGTAGGGAGGGGTAGACTGAGCCATCTCAGTCTGTCCTCTCTGGCTTTATCTCCAAAACATCTGACATGCGCTGTGCCTCTGATGTACTCGTTCCTGATCCTATCCATCCTTGTTACTCAGTTCAGTTCAGTTTAGTTTATTTTGGTCAAAGAATTGAACATTGAATGCATTGATTACATTTCACTATAAATTAGTATTTAGACCAAAAAGGTATACATACATCTCCCTTTTTTGTTTGTTCTTACCTTTGTCCCCTTAAAGATGCCAAATCCCCTAAGATTATACCTACTTTCTCTAGCCTCAAAGAGGTCCCAGAGAGAACCTCAACATTTTAGTCTCTGCTAGGTTTTTTTAGCGCGTTGTTCAGTAACATGAGTCTCCCTGTCTCTCCAGCTCTTTCAGGGTGCACACACATTTCATCCAATCAGGTTAGAGAACACATTTATCAGCTTGCCCATTTTTGTTTTGTCTCTGGGAAAAATGTAATCCATTCTCTTTGGATCAAATCGTGATCTCAGCAAGGCCGACGGCTTCTCAGTTAAAGTGGGTGACAATGTTATCACAAAAAAGATGAAATTACCTATAGGTTCCATCCTGGAGGAAAATCTTTCCTGAGATAAAATGGCCACCCATATAATCAAAAACGTCTCCTCACATGGTGGTCAGCAAAAATAATTTGAAGACCTAACAGGAGCCATCATACAAGGTTTCTTCGACTATGCATGCACCTCATGATGGTACCAGCTCAAAAACCCTAAAAACAAGGCAGACATCCCAAAACAAACTGGTCAGGCTACTACTTGGCCTTACTCACAGAACCCACCTCACCCCTGCTCATTTTGATAGGTTGGAATGGCTTAGGGTTGACGACAGAGTACAGCAACTTGCAATGGGCCTGGTCTACAAGATTCGCTACACCACTAAGATACCCATGTACCTTTGATTGATTGATTATTTTATTTCACAGTATGCAGAATGGGTACATTTCAAACGAAAGCACTTAGTCAATGAAAAAACTGTTACTTTGTGGACGAAACAGGGTCCACATTTTTCAATTAAGCAGAACATTAAAAGACATACAAATATACACTTCTATATATTACAAAAAAATCACACCTGTGTAAAGTGAGGGGCACTAATATATTAAAGTCTAACTCATGTTGATTAGGGGATGTAAAACAAACAGTGCCAACACAAACATTAAACGCCATTAACAATAAAGAGATAATATGACGTAAATGGCACATTATGACATACATTTTCCCTTCATTGTCAATGGCGTTTACAAAACAAACATTGAACTAATGACAAACATTAAACCTGTGTATAGGAGGGGCTAGCGCCCCTCAAAAACAGGAAATCAACCTATAAAGAAAGAGCCAGTTTCGAATTGCAGACGCCCTAAAGTGCTCTTTGAGAGTGGTTTTGAAGGAGTCTAGGGATTCACACTTTTTAACGGCTGTTGATAGGGCATTCCACATTTTTAGTGGCATAGGAGCAAAATTAATTTAATCCCTTGTTTGAGCCGAATCTGGGTTAAGTGGTTTGTTGAGAAGTGGTTTCTCTCTGGTGTTGTGATCGTGGACATTAAGTATTTTGACAGTAAAGTAAGTCTGAGTCCCCCCCCCCCCCTCCCCTCTTGTCTATACTGTACACATTTTTTCATAGATGTGTATATTTGTATGTCTGATGAATTGAAATGGAGGACCCTGATGTAGTGCTTTTTCTGGTTTTATCCTCATAGCAGTTTTTGTATTGACCTGTACCCATTCTGCAATTAATACAATTGCCAATCAATCATCACTTGTTTCTCCTGTATGAGTTATCTTTCCTGGTAGATTATCCACCTGCACATTTATTGGTATATAGTATTTTTTATTGGCCTAAAATATTGTCTATATACATACATTCATGAATCCACTTATATGGGTTTATATGTTACCATACCATTAACATCCTATACAAGGCAAGATTTTCAAATTTCCATTATGCTTTATGTAGCATGTGACATGTCAAACTAGGGGTTTTTCATGATTCTGAATCCATTCCAAGCATTTTGCACAAAAAACACTCCTTGGACTAAAAACGGCCAGTCCGTCATCACAAATGGTCAGCACATTTAGGTCAAGCCACTTGCCCAAATGTCCCCTAAATGTGCTGACCATTTAATGCTTGGAATGGATTCAGAATCATGAAAACCCCCTAGTTTGACATCACATGCCACTTAAAGCATAAGGAAAGTTTGACATGTTTGACATTTTTTTTGCCTTATACTGTAGGATGTTAATGGTAGGTCATATATAAACCCCTATTAAAAAAATTGCTCAATACCGACAGCCAGTCAGCAAGTGGATTCATGAATCTATGTATATAGATAGACAATATTTTAGGCCAATAAAAAAGACTATATAACAAATGTTGCACTTTAAACAAAAGAAGCCTGTTGGCTGCCGGACTAAGACCCCTGTTACCGCTTTGGCAGTGGTTTTCAAGGTGGCCCCTCTGGGTTCCATGGAGGGAGAGGTTCTATTCGTACACTCTTTGTTATAGGAGTCCTTGAAATCTAAAAGCTTGAGTCTGAAGTGCTCTAAAGCAATTATTACTGTGGGAATGTTGAGCTATTAACACTAATTTGAACAACAACAAAATCACTTACCCAACAAGCCTATAAGCCCTATTCAAAAACATTATTTTTGAAGGTTTCTTTTAGTTTACACGATGCCCCCATCCATCACCCCCCTCCAAGTCAAGGGCAACCCTGAAAAGTCATGACATCACCAGTCCAGCCAGCACCACACCGCCAATAGAACCAGCTGTCCTTCTCACCGACAGAAAGCATTGAAAACCATCATTCAAGTACAACGTTGTTTGACCCCGTATTTAAATAATCATAATAACGTCAAAAGAACCGACGAAAAAGCTATATAAAAAATACAGCTGGCAGTTTCAATTGGCGACTGGGGAATAAATAAAAGGCGATGACATGACATGACGCGGCGGAGAGCACTGCAGTGGTCCCCCCGTGTTGACTAGTCTGAAGCTAGCCGATGATACGCTCAAACCGGTGACTTATAGAATTCTGTGAATAGAGGTCGCTGTACCGTTAGCTCAGGGCTATTTATGGGAGTTTTTCTTATCCTTTGTTTAAGTCTAGGAATTGTAGGAAATTAATAAATAAATATTCCAATATTCCACCACGCTGTTTAATGTTATTTACATCCCGTCCATATTATCTTATGTAAACTAGCAGTTATTGTATTGTCAGTGTATTTGATACTAGAAATACACTAATCTGCATCATCCACCATGACACAAGTCATTTTCGCAGAAAAAGTCTCAAGTGGTATTTTGTAATCAATAGTAGGGTTACAAAAACCACAAAACGTCATAGCATGATCATCCATTAAACTAAAAAGTATGCATGCTACATTAAAATGTGCTACATTAAACAAAGGTGCATGGACGAAAAGTAAGCAACTATTAAAACAAAATAAAACAGAACGAAACAGCTCATTCTTAATCAATACTTTCTTTCTTTTTTCCTTTCTCTTTCTTTCTTTCTTACTGTAGGGTCACCGTGTTGGGTAGGTCACATATGTAGGTGTAACAGCAGCAGCAGAACCGCGGCTGCTGGCCCCGTTGAATGAGGCAAGAAATACAATAAAATAAAATAAATATATATGGGGAAAAATCAACAAAGGTATAATTTTCTCAAAGCTCACCTTGCATTTTAGAGCGAGGACACAATGTGCCACCGGCCGTCATGTCACCAGGGTCATTTAAATTAATGAATTAATACAACATAAATTAAAACAAAATTGTGTGACAGCGGTCGTGTCCTCTTCCTCCGCACCCACACCGAGACACTCTCATCTGAACAGTTGTTGTTTACCAGCACGAGCCGGTGCTTCCTTGAGCCGCCTTCTGATTGGTCCGATTTTTACTGGGGCGGAAATGTCGTCGTCTGGCGGCTGAAAGGATGAGCTGATCTTCAAGCTCACATAGATCTGCAAAGGGACGCGCCGTGAGCTTGTAGATCGGCTGTTTTATATACAGGTTTAATGTTTGTCTTGTCTATACTCTAGACAAACATTAAAAACGCCATTGACAATGGACAGAGATTAATGTTTTTTTGTCTGTGATTGTCACTGAGCAAATCGGCATATGATGTTATGTTATGATATTGATATCGCAATGATGTAAGATGATAAGGGTTGGTAAAGCGCCCCTCACTTCACACGGGTGTGATCCCCCCCCCCCCCCCCCCCCCCACCGGCACTGGACAGACACCAGCGGAATATAATATAATAACATTAAACATAACGTAACGATGTCATGTCATGTCATGTCATGTCATGTCATGTCATGTCATGTCATGTCATATGCATGTTATGTAATGTTAATATGTTATGTTATGTTATTGCCACCGCAGGTCGCAGTTAACTATGAAATCGTGCAATTCCCATCAGTCAGTCAGTCAGTCAGCGCAGTCAGTAAATATGGTCATGCCTCGTGACATCACGTGATGTCATCAATATTATACCCATATATCCCTGACGTCAATATTGGCCAGCAACTCTACTTCTCACCTCAAACCCTTAGATCATCTCCATATATGGAGCCACCTGTTTTGACATTCCATTATGTTGATCCTTCCCGATCCATCCTTCCTCTTCGATGTCTCCCGTTTGAATGATACCTGTCCATTTAAACTCTAGACGGGCCCTTAAAGTTATTAGTGCAGCCGCACCCGGCAGCCGGCGGAAACTATAGAGTTCTGCAGGCCTGAAAATGAAGGCCCGGCCCTATGGGGTCCTGGGCCCTCATCAAACCCTGTACACTCAAGACACTGCCCCGCTGCCATCTAGATCTCCATATATGGATCTGACCTGTTCTGACATCCCAGTTGATCTGACCTCATCAAACCTTTATACACTCAAGACAGCTCCATGGCCATGCAGTACAGAATTCATTCCATTGATCTGACCATGTTATGCTATGTTATGTTAGCCTATATTCAATTCTGGACAGATTTGTTTGGATATTTTTTTTTGAATACTGGCCACTCTATCAAAATTGATCTTTTATTTTATTATTATATTTCTTTAATAATTCCATGAATTTTATTTTAAATCTCACTGGTAAATTCCATACACATGACACATATATAGTCCTTGTATTTTAATCATGTATAATCTTTCTTATTGTATTTAATAAAGGGAAATGTCACAATGAGTTAGATGCATAAACTAAAGAAACTAAACACAACAACAGTTACGCATTTGTAATTAAATTGGCTATTTGATTTAGCCTGTGCAGCGTGGGTAGAAGATGATGCACCATCAGAGTGTTTTAATGCCAAGTCATGGCTATTTTTCAGACAGCCTCACCCACCCAGTGCCAGACACTATCCATCACCTTCTGCTTGACTATAGGCCTATCAATTCTTTCCTGCTCTAACGCAAGGTTAACTTATAGCATATGCCCCCAATAATGTTCAGAAATCGCCCCTAGAAATAACAAATTGTGAAGAACGGCATACGGTCTACAAGCTCATAATGTGTCTTATGTGCCGAGATTGTAGATATATAGCCTATGCTATTTTCACTTATAATCAAAGTAGTTTCCCCTTCCTTGAAATGTATGGAGTCAACAGTAGCCGCTACAATATTTGTACAATATTTTGTCTTTGAAAATTGAAATAGTAGTGAAAGTCATAAGTATCCAAAAATACAAATACTTAAGTACAGATAACTCAACAAAATGTGTAGTAGTAGCCTATTAATGTGCTCGAATATGTTCTGGTTTTATGTCACTTACATCTTTTCGGAAATGTTGGCATGTTGATTTGTCGTTAATTGGGTTTTTGAGGACGACGAAAATGGACATTATATCAAATAAAAATGTATCCACTTGTGAGTAGGACAATTACCGGTCCTCTTGACCAACTACGCCCTCTGCTGTTCTGCAACACTTATTACTGCCCACAAATGCAATAGGCCTACTAGTAACTATGGTTCTATTCATTCATTCATTCATTCATCCATCCATCCATCCATCCATCCATCCATTCATCCATTCATTCATTCATTCATTCATTCATTCACTCACGGTCACATGCATGTGATATTTAGGGTCTATAATTAATGTCCACACAACTTTTAAACTAAAATAGTAGGCTATAAATCAGATTTCTGGAACACTTAAAGCTCTTTGTGCAACTTTTGTTTAGTGAATAAAATATGAATTTGTTCATACTGTATCACAATCACAATCAGCTTTAATGTCACATGTAAAAAAGTGGGTGAAATTTCGTGCATAGTTCCTGTCGTATCATGGAATCATGGGGGGGGGGGGGGGGGATCAAAACAAGAATATAAGATGGGGGCAATCAGTAAGAAAAATCACACCCATGTGAACTGAGCGGTGCAGGCTGCTCAACAACACCGCTGGCTGGCTGCAGTTATAGGCTAGTCATAGTGCTCAGTGTGAATGACCCTTTTAGGCTGCTTTACAATGCCACTTTAAGTCACCCAGCGCCGGTATTGTACCCACAAACAGACCCCAAACAGACCCGCTTGTATTGCATATAGTACTTTTCTTATTGCTGCATCCCTTGGCCCCTCTTATTGCTGCTTGCAGCTATATATTTTTTTACAAATGTCTTCACATACAATAGTGACACTTGTGTTCCGCATTAAGGCACATGTGTAAACAAGTTCCATAGCTTTTGGCCAAACGGCATGAGTTATGCCTGTTCAAAGTGCTCGTTGTCGCTGCTTGCAGCTATATTTATTTTATACATTTTCATGAACAAACTTCTCTTCAACTGGGATTTCAGTTAATGGTCTATATATTGTGTGTAGAACGTTTTACACAAACTGCTCAAAATCCAGGCAGAAAATCTGTTTTTTTTAACTGCTCAAAATAGCAGAAAATCTGAGGGTGGAGCTTACTGGTCAAAGTAAGTGACAGATGTGTTCCCCGTGAGTCAAGGACTGAGTCATGTGGAAACAAGTGCCATGGCTTTCGGCCAAACGAGGCATGAGTTATGCCTGTTCAAAGGTTTCATTTTCAAACGATTGCTATAGCGCCCCCCCCTGTATCAGCATTATTTGGCATGACCCTCTACCATAGTTTAAAGTTTCATAAACATGTGACTCTACATGTAGCCTACTCTCCATGTATGTATTAGGTATAGTATCCCAGTATAATCATAATACCTGATGATCATGAAAAATCACGGCACTCCATCTTTAAGTCCTTTTCCTCATTACACTATGTAGGCTAGCTTCCTGTACTTGGCTCTCTTGGGCCCATGCATCATGAACTTCAACACAAATGTCATGTTAAAATGATGTTGCTTCAGTTGTTGACTGTAGCTCCTACTCTGTGTCCAACATGGTTTTTATCAGCTTAAAATTGGTCGATAATCATCCCAATATGGATGGATGGAAAGGCATTCATTGAATATGCATAAACTCCAACAGCGCTCGAGTCGACAGTCAAGGCTTGGAAGCTAATTTTATAAATGAACAATAAATAAGCAGTCGTACTGCCAAATGGCAACGCGCCACAATAAACCAAATCATGTCCTTGTCAAAATACAGGGGTGTAAACTAAAGTAACTAAGTACATATTATACTTTACTTCTACTCCACTACACCTCAGAGGCATACTTTTTACTCCACTACAATTATTTGCCAGCTTTAGTTACTAGTTACATACAGATTTATACTGCTAATACAACACGCCCTATTTTATACTATACCATATTAGAGTATACTGTATGTAAATATTTTTATTCAAGTCATATTTTGAATACAAGCCGTTCACAATATTTAGATTGTGGTAAATCAGAGTACATCTTCCACCACCGATAAAATAAAAAAAACACAGGACAACTACAGTCAATAAAAATAATTTATTTACAATGGCATGAGTCATAAATTAGTAATAAGCGTTGGCAAGGAAAAGCGACATTTTGCATAAGTTGTGAATGTTTTGAACGTTTTTGCATAATACAATGCCCACGTATACACACCCTGGACGCACTGGTTATCACCCGTGGTGAAACCTGTCAAATACATTGTTGCTGTCGGGTAGAAACCATCTCCACAGTTTCACTTTTTATGTTTGTTTTACGCAAATTAATGCCCTACTTTGCCGTACAACAGTGCCGCACAAAAGTAGCAAGAAAAGCCGATCTACAAGCTTGTAAATCGACTATTTTTGAAAGTTTTTTGAAAGTGAAAGTGGTTAAGTCTGTATCTGTGGATTTTATAAATACCGGTATGTATTATTTATACTATTTATAATTATATAAAGTATTAACAGGAGCTTGACAAGTACTAACTACATTGAACAAAGGTGTTTTCTTTCTTCTATTTTCATGAAAAGTAACGGTTGTGGACATTCCGTACAAGGTTTCCACCCGACAGTGACAATATGAACAAATACAAATAAATACATCTGGAACCGACACTGAGCTGTTTCTCTCTGAAACAACACTTTGCTTCTGAATTAAACATATTGCTGTGGTTAACCATTGTACTGATTTACAAACACCTGCTTTTGAGGAAAATATCAAACAAAATATTGTACAAATTATAATACAACCCACTGGCCTAAAACAAAGTGATGGGTGACGGTCACTCACCATGGCCTGCTGTAGTTCCAGTTTGTCACACTGCATTAGTACTCGGGAAAACTACTTTTCGCACAGTTAAAAGCTCATGTACAACAGTACAGCACCAACTATACTGTACACATATAACTATTTGCACTTACATTGTATTGTCGTAACATTGTATAGTACTGTTAAGTACATTTATTAACAAAGTCTCCATTAAGTAGGCCTACTCAAACTGTATCTCTGTGTACATTCTCGTATATGGTACCACAATGGAATAAAGCCATCATAAAATTAACTGCCATCAAATAATGAATGGACTCTTAAGGTGTGTACTAAAAGCCTAATAGGACCAATATATTTCATACTAATGTATACAATATACAACTGTAAACCTCACAGTAATAAACCACTCACACACAAACATGTCTAAGGCATTATGCTAGGTCTTCAGCATCTTAAGGTACCTGTGTACACAATCTATAAGTTAAGAAATAAAATCAATATGTGTATATATATGAATTTAAATATCAGCTAGTGATGAAATTATTCACTTTTCTAAAGAAATGTTAAAATAGTTTTGAATGACTTTACAGTACATAAAAGGCTTTGATTGCCCTGATCCTTGCTGAAAGGCTGTTTAAACATTCAGAAGCAGTTCCATGGCTTACGTTTTGTTATAGTAAAGGTTTTCTCATGACATCTTTGGATTTTAAGTCATTCACATCCAGTGGGAGAAAGCTATAACTGCCTTCAAAAGTATCTCAAAAGGCGACCTGAGATATCGTTAAGAGAAAGTTAAAGAAATCGAAAAGGTTACGCGTCATGAAAATAAAACAAGATCCGACATCATTTAAAATTCTCTGGGAAATGATCGTCATAAAACTGGCAAAATTGAGCTACTTTTTTGTTAACTCCATATCAATTGTATTTCTTTGTAGTCAAAGTTTAACATTTTCACATTATTCTTCAAATAATGTGCCTATATGACATACATCGTATTAATATTTCTGTGCCTCCAGACCAGCAGAGGGAGCCATGAAACGTAGACATTTCAGCAGGCGCTGTAAGCAGCACGCGTTATGAATATACACAACATAACATCTCATCACAAACTCTGACATTCACTCTGTACTGTACTGTGTTTTCCCATCAGTCCACTGAAACCCTAAGACAGGGGTCGGCAACTGAGATTGTCCTCGGGCCAATATTATTCCCAGACATTCCATCGCGGGCCGGCCGTCTGGCGCGTGCGCGCGCGAAACATTTCGGGTCTAATTCGGGTCTAATTCGGGTCTATTTGACCAATATAAATCAACTTTTTTCTTTTTTTTTTGTTGGAAAAATATGGTGCTGACACGACGTTATGCTGCTTTCACACGGGCAGACGCAAAGCTACACTAGTACACCTAGTCACAGAACAGTGTCGTCGTTAAGCAGCAGGAGGATCCCACTGGCAGCACCTGTCCGTTTATCATTAGCACAACCACGAACGTCCAACACATATACAATGAATTACTCACCTAATGCTGCCTGCAGGTTCCATGTTTAATTCCAGCGGTGTGTAACCTACATTGTCTAAGTGACAGTTTTCATATTGTAAATATGGTCGCTAACGTGGGACTTTAAAAAAAAAAAAAAATTCTCAAAATTATCTCACGGGCCAGATATTATTTCTGGGGGGCCAATTTTGGCCCGCGGGCCGCCTGTTGCCGACCCCTGCCCTAAGAGGAAAACTTCACCCAAAAGTACTTCTATCAATTACGGTACTCGCCCCATGAAGCCTTGAACTCATGGAGATTTTCTTTTTGCTTTTGTCGCATTACTGAGCCAATCAGACGAAAATGAAAGCCTGGGTATCGAGGCTACTGAGCCAGTAATCCATGACTAATCGAAGTGAATAGGAGATCAAACCCCACAAGAGCAAAACTGAGCAAGAGCAAAAACCTGAATCATCAGTAGGCTCATCTCACACTGTCAGACTTTGTTTTAGAGTTTATATTACTCTTTTATATAGTTTTACATTAGTGTCCTTCCTCAGCAGTGTCAGCAAATATTGAATAATTGGCTAAGGAATGCGGCAGAAACATAAAACTATTTGTGTGAAACATACCTTCAAGCCCCATTTACATATGCTCGTACATCAGTGTTGAGCGTTGAAAATCACAGATACACAACGCAGCGCAGAAGTACAGCTTGTATGTGACAGGGACTTGAAAAATTGGGAATTGACATAACGACTGTATTGGGAGAAAAACGGGAGGGGGAAACAGATCTATGAGCGCTTTGTTAGTATGTTCTTTTTGGCAAGCGACACCATCGTACAATGAATTATAAATTCGGCTTTAGTGAGCTGCTCCAAAGCGATAATGTGAAAGGGTCTGCAACACCAGACGTGAGAAAGGACAAACATTTATATTATAAATCTATCTATGTACAATCTATAAACATTCACCTCCATGATTTTACACCACCTAAAGCACACTGGAAATACAGACCTCCTTCCGTGGGTTGTACAAAGACTGTTTCATTATTATGTAGTTATTTTAATTCCAAAATTATAAATACTTTCGTACAGGACCAGCCAGGCTTTGAAATAGATATAAAACTAAAGTTGAGAATTTTGTATTTTGCTCTCAACCGCTTGCATGGGTGACATTGTTTGTTTCAGGCTTGCACGCACGCACGCACGCACGCACGCACGCACGCACGCACGTGCATGTTGAGAGAAAGTGTAGTCTCTGTGTGAATTCAATCACACAAAGTGATTGTGTGTGTGTGTGCACCGTGTGTGCGTGTGTGCGTGCGTGCGTGCGTAAGTAAGTAAATGGGAACGGATGATGGTATTGGCTGTTCTTTGTTTCTGTCAGTATATATCTCTCTCTCTCACACACACACACACACACACACACACACACACACACACACACACACACACACACACACACACACACACACACACACACACACACACACACACACACACACACACACACACACACACACACACACACACACACACACACACACACACACACACACACACACACACACACACACACACAGTCTTCTCCTGATCGGCTGGTGGGTTTGATACCAGTGTATTTTCGTTGGCTGCCTCTTGTCGTTGGCTGCCTCATGCCTTTTGATTGGTCAGCTGTGTTGGAGACAGTGTTTTCATTGGCTGCTTGTCCTCCGTTGTCCCACCCAAAGACCAGGGTCAGCAGAAATTCTACAAAGGATTGAAACAATCAGTTTGATCGTCCAGTGTGTGAGATGGAGACACATGTTATAATGACACTGCATGGGGAAAGAGATGGACGGGACGAGGGGTCATCGCCGTGCTGGCTTGTGGTGGGCATTTTAGTTCAATTTATTTTTTTGCCACAGACTTACAGTAACTCTGAGATATAGGCGCCGGAGGGGAGGGGGGGGGGTATATATTGGGACTATTGGGAGATGACTGATCTATTTTTTTTCCCCCGGCGGTGCTTAACACCGTTCCCATTTTGTTGCACACTCGTCAGGACTGCATGCTTGCCTCTCGCTGCAACAACCATTCTGCAGTTGCTCTCTGAAGGTGTCAGACAAGCTAATTACACAACAATCATCGTTCTTTGAATATATGATGGCTGTAGTAGGTGTGAAAACAGCAGGGGCTCGGAATGATTGCAGCATGTGACCAGGGAATAGATCAGAATACTGCAGCAAAATATATGGGGGAACAAAGTTAGGCTATTTCCCCGTCAGTTAAAGTGAAAGCCGATAGTATGCACGGGTCGCACGCACAAAACACATCAAACCTCCATGGACTCAATGGTGTGTGAGTGATATGGATTACTTTATTCATCAAGGTGAAAACATGCGATGTAATGTCATTGTCATAATGTCATGCAGAGGTCCATTAGGGTTTGGGTCCATCATTTTCTCCAACATATCATTTATTATCTATAATATGTTCAATAATTATTCTGACTATATATAAAGTTCTTAACTTTCCCGAGTATGAGCTTGAATGTCCCTTATTACATAGAAAGTCAGGAAATTACTTTAACATTTACAATCTAGTCTTTAACCAGCTAGTGCTTATAGTTAGTTAGAGGACTCATCCATTGGTCGTTACACTTCGGAGCTACACGAAAACAAACAGCGAACGCTGCAAAAAGATTTTAATAAATTGTCCCCGCACTTTTGAGCGCCTGACGGCGCCACTGCTCTGAGAATGTTTAAATGGAACCAAATGGACCCGTAGAGTCCATTTGGTTCCATTTGTACACTGTCAGAGTTAAAGGGTTCCTTGCAAATAAAACATTTGAGAACCATTAGTACTAGTGGACTAGTGTGCCATAGTACAAAAGTGTCATAAATATTCTGAAGAAAACCTGCCGACTTGACATACAGTAATTGGGTCTTATGATCAAAATAAGAACACTATAATGGCGTGTGAAAAATAAAATCTAAAATTTGCCACGGACAAGACCAAGTCACGTGTACGGACATAATTATAGATGAGACCATGTACACTCACTGATGTGGCTTCATTCTCCTGAGTCAACATGTCAATCCCTGCCAACTGCTCCAGCATCAGGCCGCTGTCGCCCCCCTGTGGACAACACAGCACAATGAATGAATGAATGAACGGATGAACGAATGAATGTTAATATAAACAGTACAGTTAATATAAAACGCTTGCCCATTAGGACCAGTTTACGCAACAGCATCAAACAGCGACGCGCACCTACCGGTATTGTTTTCCCGTGGAGCAAGAGCTTCTAGTTTAAATAATAATAATAATAATAATAATAATAATAATAATAATAATAATAATAATAATAATAATAATAATAATCATAATAATAATAATAATAATAATAATAATAATAATAATAATAATAATAATAATAATAATAATAATAATAATAATAATAATAATAGGTTTGAGAACCACTGAGCTCTCTCACCGGGTCAGAGGTCATGGAAGCCATGGGGTTGATGTGAGCGGACATTTGGTTGATGATGTTGCCGTTGGTTGTCATGGTGACCCCTGCATTTACACTGTTGGCTCCAGTGTACATGGCTGCGTTGGACTGGGAGCTGTATGCAGACTGTTGATGCATGGCTGCGTTGGACTGGGAGCTGTATCCAGGCTGCTGGGACTGCTGATGCTGGGAGTACTGGGACTGCTGCTGGGAGTACACACTGCTGGACACGAATGCACGCACGCAGACAGACAGACAGACAGACAGACAGACAGACAGACAGACAGACAGACAGACAGACAGACAGACAGACAGACAGACAGACAGACAGACAGACAGACAGACAGACAGACAGACAGACAGACAGACAGACAGACATCATGTATCATTTGTATCAGTGAAGTCAACCTTTTGTTTCATTTCAAGAGCCATTTGAACCCAAATATACCTTATATATAATATACCTTTAACCACATGGACTATAGCCTCCCAATTCTGGAGGGAACATTCAGAGAAAATAGCAGATCTATAAGCTCGGTTTTGAGTTTGTCGGTCGGCTATTTTCACTATTTATGGAATTCAATTCATACTGTAACATATTTATATATTAAGTCTGTGTGCGGGGACTCGGGGAGATCACCAAATGTCTCTTTTGAATCTCAAGCTTTGGGAAGCCCTGGTGTGTTTTTGTAAGTATAAAATATGGCATCTGAAGACAACACTTATGCCATGTCCTAGTATGAGCAAATAGGGGAAGGGGATCAACATCACGGGATTCCCGCAAAAACTCGGATGTGTGTCACAAAGAATATGATTGTTGGCACATTTGGCAGAATTGCTCAATATTTTGAATATTTGGCACTACAATACTTCACAAATGTTGACAAATCTTGCGCTATGACACAAAAAAAATAAAAAAAAATAAAAAGAGCAATATTAAAATATTAACCATGTGTTCCCTAATGCAATTAAAATGGTAAGCTTTGTTTCACCCCATGAAGGAATGGCGGATTCGGCCACGCCCCTATATATCTGTATGTGTATCTCAAAGAATAGAGGATTATTAGTCTAGGAAAGATAAGGAAGCCCTTGTTTTTATGTATGTACTGTAGTCTGTAATATGTTACTGTCATGTCACGGTGTGTTGTGTTGTATTATAATGTATTTTAAACGTATTATCTGTTTACTGTGAGAGGACTTCAATGGACTTCAAAGGACTATCTAGAATGATCTTCAAACTGCTGTAACCATGTGGTTTTATTGCTTTTCAAATAAATCAAATCAAAATCAAATATGTTGCTGCAGCCCCATACAGTGAGGTCACACCAACCTGTTCCCACTCTGACTCCATCCATTGAGGTCCGTTCCAGGCTGGTACGCAGGTCCTCCCTGCCCCCCCGCACCCTGAGGCATCATGGGACCTTGTCCCTGGTCCACCCTGGGGGAGAGCATCTGGGTGGTACTACCCCCCCCACCGGGAAACCCTGAGCCTGGGTTCACCTGCTGCTGTTGGTTCATCCCTGATGGGGGGGAGAGAGAGAGAGAGAGAGAGAGAGTGGTCACCTTATGAGGTGACCATCTTTTCGGTGGTCAGCTCATCACCGAAAACTAGAGTATATATAGGCCTTTAAGGCCTATTTATAAGTCTGCAGTTATGTACTGTATATACTATAGCCTACTTAACAGTTGATATCATGAACAAGAGATGATGATACCCACTGACTAGCCTCGGCCCAGCCTTACTCATCTGCAAAGAGAAAAGCCTGGTCACAACCTAAGGAAGAGAGTGCATAGCTGAAAGTGTCGGGCCGCAACATCCGTCAGATGTACAGAATTTCCCCCGGATATGATATTTTTCGACCAATCACAACACTTGTTTCATTCACGGAGAATGTAAACAGATTTATAAAGCGCCAACGTCATTTCCTCCGGTACCTCCGCCAAAATCCTGCTACTTCCGCCAAATTCCAGCACTTCCGTTAATGCACTCTACAGCGTAGGTCTTGCCACTGACTCATATCGCTATGTTTTTCTTTAACCACTTGAACCCTAGCGTCTCTATATTGTTGCCAAACGTTCTACAAGCTCTGTGGCGCATGGTGGTGAAAGTACCGTAGCTGTTGGGTCCTGGGTAGGGGAACTGTTGTGGGTTGGCCTGTGGGATGCGGGGCCCGCTGCCGGCGGCCATGTTGTTGTGCGCGGCTGCGGCGGCACGCATCATCATAGCTCTCTGCTGGTGCACGTGATGCTGCTGCTGCTGCTGGCGCTGCCGCAGGTGATTGGTCAGATATTCCCTCTGATGCTGAGCCACCATCTGGGCGTTGAGGGCTCCCTGCACCACACCATTTACAATGTAGGCCTTTAGCACAGTGGTTCCCAAACCTTTCCATGTCAAGGACCCCCAAAATGACACTCATTAGACTGCAGACCCCCATTTGAAAAGATATGCCAAGGACCCGCATAAGAGAAGACTTTTACGGCTCTAGCAGTGATTTTCAGCCATTTTCAATTCAAGGGCCCCCCCGGTTTGAAGTGAATTAGGCTACGGACCCCCATTTAGTGGCCTTTCTATCTCTGGGACCCCAATTTATATTGTAAAATCACTGTTAATTTAACTCAAAGAAAGTGTACAAAATGGAACCAAACGGACCAGTTAGGGTCTGTTTGGTTCCATTTGTACACTCGCAGAGTTACAGACCCATAAGGGTCCATTTGGTTCTTAATTATCATTTAGCTGGGGACCCCCCTGGTCTATCAAAATGATGTTCATTGAAGCTAGGGCTGTGAATTAGAACTGTGAATTAGGCATAGAACGAATCTACGCCATTGCGCCAAGCAGACACATTTAAACACCTGTGTTGGTCCTCAACATGGCAGGTGTATATGGAAATTGGGATTACATTTTTCATTGTTTATGAAAACAATCGCGATTCGAGTATGAATCTTTTTTTCCCCCACAGCCCTTATTGAAAACAGGTAAACAATGAGTATTACATCTCTATAAATAACCTGCTATCAAAATGTTTACATTGTGGTCAACAAAAACAAACATGAGAACACATACACGCACGCGCCGACGCATGCACGTACACACACACGCGCACACACACACACACACACACACTTCAGTATATACTTCTGTGTTCTGTAGAGAGAGAGAGAGAGAGAGAGAGAGAGAGAGAGAGAGAGAGAGAGAGAGAGAGAGAGAGAGAGAGAGAGAGAGAGAGAGAGAGAGAGAGAGAGAGAGAGAGAGAGAGAGAGAGAGAGAGAGAGAGAGAGAGAGACAGACAGACAGACAGACAGACAGACAGACAGACAGACAGACAGACAGACAGACAGACAGACAGACAGACAGACAGACAGACAGACAGACAGACAGACAGACAGACAGACAGACAGACAGACAGACAGACAGACAGACAGACAGACAGACAGACAGACAGACAGACAGACAGACAGACAGACAGACAGACAGACAGACAGACAGACAGACAGACAGACAGACAGACAGACAGACAGACAGACAGACAGACACTGACCTGGTTAGGTACATTAGACCTGAGAGGTAGATTCATGTTGGAGACTCCACCCATCACCATTGGCTGACGGTTCTGGCAGAGGAACAGCCAATGAAACATTAGACATACTGTAATTTCAAATCAAGAATAACACATGCATTTCCATGCTAACTTGTTTTCTAATTGTCTTAATCAATCAATAATTAATAAAGAAATATAATGTTTGTACTATTATGCATAAAAATAAAAAACTACTCTCCACTAGGTGGCAACAGAGACTATATAGAGAACATCCAATCAATGAAGTCTTAAACCCTAATACTTAATTGACCGGGGTCCCCCAAGGCCAAGGGTATGTACTTGATCCACACTCTTTTGTAAACTTACAAAAGAGAGATTTAATTCCCCTTACATTATTATGTTATTATTATTAGGGATGCCATGTTGAAAGTGGTTAAAAATTGAGGGAACATAGGCTGCATAATTGCCGACATTGTTGACTAAACTGCCCTACAGAGCCAAAGTGCAGTAACTACGGAAAAAAAAGTCCGACATTGGATTTAAAAGTCTTTCAACTGGTCATCCAAATGAGATATAGGCAAATAAGTGATACACAAACCCAAATAATGGCTGATATATCGGCCTGACCAATATATGGGTGTAGCTCTACTAAACACTGTTTCATGTCATTATACCAGCTGGGACTGCAGTCTGTGCTGCAACTGCAGTCGCAGGTTGTTGGGTTGTGACGGAACCCCGGGGGCGTGGCCTGTCGGTCTAATCCCCGCTCTGACTCCTCCTCCTCCGGGCATCCTCAGCATGGCGGTGGGGTAGGGGCCCGCCTGGGGGTTGTGGCTGTGGAGGTGTGGGTGGTGATAGCTGGGGTCTGGGGGGTAGTGCTGGCTGTACATGGGGGGCTTGAGCGGGCCCCCAGAGAACTGATCCTGGTTGGACGCTGGGACCTGGACGAGCACACACACACACACACACACACACACACTCTTTAATTAACCGGCAAAGCCCTATTTTATAGTTCGTACAAGGGTGTCGAGCGGCTAAAATAGCACATCTACAAGCTTCCTGCCTATAATGACTTGCCCAATCCGATCGCGCTCCCCTTGTGCGGCCGCACGGTAAGTTAGGGCCACACCCGGGGCCTGACCGTCGAACTAACCGCTGGTGTTTTGGCTCAGCGCCGACCGCCGCCATTTCGCACTCGCACGACATGCTTTGAAGCATCGTCCCCAGTTGCCAAAACTATGCGTAAACCTAATCCATTCATAACCCTAAACGTAATCTCAGTGAAACTATGCCTGCCCGGGAGCCAATCAGACACATGGTAAGGCGAATCTATCCTATAATGTCGGTGTGATTCATAATCACTCCTCTCTCTCTGTCAGGTCCTTGACGGTGTGTGTGTGTGTGTGTGTGTGTGTGTGTGTGTGTGTGTGTGTGTGTGTGTGTGTGTGTGTGTGTGTGTGTGTGTGTGTGTGTGCATGCATGCGTGCGTGCGTGCGTGCGCGTGTGCGTGCGTGCGTGCGTGCATGCGTGCGTGCATGTGTGTGTTCTCTCCTACCTGTCCAGCCAGTGTAGGTATTCCTAACATCTTGTCGATTTCCTCCAGGCCCTCAAAGTCTTTGAGCACAGAGAACAGCTGGTTCATCAGGGTCCCTTCATCTGGAGGCCCCTCTGAGGGTCCCGAGCCACAGCACACCCCCTCCTCCTGGGGAACGCCATACGGAGACCTGGTGCACACGCACACGCATGCACACACGCACAAATTACTTAACGCCTACTTACTTTTCACCACTGCACATCGTCAACAAAAGTGTGCTTATCTTACATAAATGTTCATGCTCATGTTCAATGCTCTTTACACTAATAGTGTGGTGCTGTACCTGTTTTGGTTTCCATAGTGATCTACGGCCATCATGCGGTCTGGCCATGGGGCCGTCTGATTGGGCGGAGGTTGCTGCTGGGGGTAGGCGGGGTTTCCCATCTCCATCTCTGATGGATGGAATTTCAAGGAAAGAGGGTAACCGTAATGAGTCTACCAGTATATTATGTTCTAAGAGAAGTCTGTCCATCCGTCCGTCCGTCCGTCTGTCTGTACGTCCGTCCCTCCGCAAGCACCAGTAAGTCAGTAACTCACCAGTAGCCATCATGTTCATGTTGACCATGGCTCTGGCTCCTCTCAGAGGCAGACCACCAGGATTGGACCCTTGCATCCTGCCTGCTCCCTGGAGAGCCTGGCCCATCAGGGACCCCTGAGGACCCCAGCCCTGCTGCTGCTGCATGGGTAGCCGCACCGGGCCCCCACTGAGCATGCCTGGAGATGAGGAGAGATGGGGGATCGCTTTTATGTAGAGTAGTATGGTTTAGGTGTGCAACAGCTAATCTAACTATAATGGATTTAGTCTATTACAATACATTTATAAGGCATTATAACAATCATTATGAATGTGTATAATTGTGCATAACTTATAACAAGGTTTTTGAAGTACAGTATATACAGTAAGTGCTGGTCATAATGCATTATACATTCAGCGGAACAGGACATTGTCTGTCCATCCGTCCGTCCAGCCACAACAATATACAGAGACAATTGCCATATTTAGAAATGGTGCTTAAACGTAATTAATCACAGCTAAACTGTGACTAACTGTGATTTAAGCTGATTGTTGATGTAACCTAACTTTAATATTATATTATCTTCATAAAACACACCTCCATTGGCCATGCCTCTGTGGTTTCCCATGGAGCCTTGCTGCTGCAGTATGGGGTAGGGGGTGTGGTTCCTGGGTGGAGCAGGGAAGGCTCTGGGGGTGTTGGGGTTAGGGTGGGGGTCAGGGTGCTGGGGAGCCACACTGACTGGGAGCCCTGCTCCTCCCCGTCCAGCCTGGAGCATTCTGGAGCCATTACAATCTGCTGGGAAGACAGGATTTACATAATCCATGTCAGGATGTTCTGTTTAAATCACATTATAAGTTGCAGGGTTTCTTTTTTATAACAAGAAGCTTTTCATGTTATAAGAACAGTATATATTATCACGTTTTCATAAGACAAAAAAAAGCATCCTGACAGTCAGGAATATAGGCTAATTCCGTACATAATGAAAAGAAAAAGCACGGGGTGCACACGCAGATCCGACACACAAACGATCCGGCATGCGGAAATCACCCGTCACTCCCGAACACGCGTTGCTCCGTGCTTGCGGCAAGGGTTAGGTTAGGGTTTGAGGTAGGTTGTCAGTCTAATGACAGTTGGACCAATAGTAGGCCGGAACTAAAGCCTGTACCCAAAAACACAATATACTGTACAACAACAAAACAACTCCAACGTGAGGCCCTTCGCTCCCTTTATTAACCTTTATATATTTGCCCATATCTGATCTAATGAGCTTAATAGTTTTATTAGTTATTTCCCCTATTTCAATCAACACAGTCAACACCTTGACAATGCGTGAACTTGTAGATCTGCTATTTTCATTATTATATGGAAAAATCTTGGAAGACTATATAATGAAATGACATTAGGAACAAAGCATTATCTTCCTGCATACCAATCTCGGCCGGCTCCTGACACGCTCTCGTGAGATCACCCAAATTATCAAAATCTTCTTCTGTGTATTCCGTCTCAAAAAGATAGGCAACAACAATCCCCTGATCCGAATCACAGTCTGCTTCGTTCTCAGACATTGTCACTGTTATTGTCTTCAGCTATGCAATGACAAGCATCCTCGAGTTCAACATTAAACTGCCCCAGTCTACTTCCTGAATTTGTATAGGAATGCAATAACACATTGTAAAATATTAACATAATTAAATAACTAATCGAAAAATGAAGGTCGATGCATTGGTTAGAAGGATATTATCAGTCCCCGGGGTGTTTGATTAAATGGATATCAAATATCTAAATATTGAACATAATTTCTTTTTTGGGGGGGGCACACAAACACCAGAGTAGTTGTGAAAATTAGGAGAGCAACAGTTAATTAAACTAATGTATTTAATTGATTATAAAAATAAATAAATACAGAAAATAGTCGATCTCACAACCCAACACATTGTCAGTTTGTAGATCTGAGTTAGTGTGCATTGATGTGGTGATATATAAATTGGGCAAAAAACACAATTCTAGATTATTAGATTAATCAAAAAAGTAATGGATATAATAACCGACAAAATGTACTTAAAGATGAGTGCCATGATTTTTTTCCACCCTAAAACATGATCATCAGGTATTATTATAATATAAGGAGGAAGAACTTTTTTCCAAAAAGTGTACAGTATTTGTTAAAATCATGCTTTTATGTGGACACGCCCACCAGTTAATTAAGTATGCCTGGTTTGCCTGGTGGGTGGTGATGGGTGGTGATCCACCTGAACTGAAGCCGCACCCACAGCTGTAGTTGTATGATAAAGGGGGAGGAGTTAGGGAGGGGCTGATAGTGTGATGTCACTATATTACTGTTTATTTCATTGGCCCGTTTGACTGTCAAGGGTTCAGCCTCCAGGAAGAAACCCTAAATAGTACAAAGTACAAAGTACAAGTTAATACACCATTGCCAGTGTTGTTCAAGTTACTTTTAAAAAGTAAAGAGTTATAGTTATAGTTACTTATCTAAAAAAGTAACTAGTTACTTTACTAGTTATTAAATTATGAAAGTAACTATTTTCAAGTTACTTTACTTTAAAAAATAATAATATAAAAAACGATTTAAAAGAAGGTTTTTTATTCTGTCACACAGTAAGAGAAAAGACAACTCCCTCCTAACATTATGAAATGTAGTGGAACAATAAAACATGTTCAGAAATTTTGACAGGCATCTTTATTGTAGCCTCAACTTGCCTTCAAAACAATTTCCATTGCACATAAAAACGACTCCAGGGTGTCTAATGAAGTACTGTCATCTCATAGACACATGAAAAACTGGAAAAATACAAAAATCGTGGCACTCCATCTTTAAAGTATCGAAAGTAGAAAGTACTCAGTGCAGAATGTCCCATTTCAGAAGTTTTCAAAATAGCAGATCTACAAGCTCACAATGGCCGAAATAAAGTGGTTACTGTATATTTTGTAATAATAACATCTACAAACAAAAGTTTTTAAATAATTGTAGTGGAGTAAAAGTAAATATTTGCCTCTGAAATGTAGTGGAGTAGAAGTAAAAGTATTGGAAATTGGAAATACTCAAGTACAAAATAGTACAGAACACAATATTTTGATTTAGCCGTAGTCCTATTTAGTCTTCTGAAAAACCTTAGTCAACTTAGTCTTTAGTCTAATGCCCTAACCACACCAAAAGGTCACCATGCAACTCCTTGGGTCCAAACGGTTGCAAGGAGTTAACGCTAAAACCGCCTTGACCCTTTGGTGAGGTTTGGGCCATTGAATTCCATGCGTTGAATCACTAGGGTCAACGTGGGTCACCAAGACATATCACATCGCAAAACGCACAACGCTAAAACCGTCTTGACGCTTTGGTGTGGTTAGGGCTTTAGTCAACAAAATTAACACTGCTTAAGTACAGTACAGTACAGTACAGTACAGTACAGTACAGTACAGTACAGTACAGTACAGTACAGTACAGTACAGTACAGTACAGTACAGTAGTTTCCACCAGTGCCAATAACATGACTGTAGGTGAAAAGAGGTGAAGTGCTCCTTTAGAGGAGGACTTACGTGCGGGCGGGCCCTTGGCGGTGGGGTAGGCTCTGTGCTGGGGGGGGGGGGGGGGGGGGGGGGTCTATTGGTGACCAGAGGAGGACTTACGTGCGGGTGGGCCCTTGGCGGTGGGGTAGGCTCTGTGCTGGGGGGGTCTATTGGTGACCAGAGGAGGACTTACGTGCGGGCGGGCCCTTGGCGGTGGGGTAGGCTCTGTGCTGGGGGGGGGGGGGGTCTATTGGTGACCAGAGGAGGACTTACGTGCGGGTGGGCCCTTGGCGGTGGGGTAGGCTCTGTGCTGGGGGGGTCTATTGGTGACCAGAGGAGGACTTACGTGCGGGCGGGCCCTTGGCGGTGGGGTAGGCTCTGTGCTGGGGGGGTCTATTGGTGACCAGAGGAGGACTTACGAGCGGGCAGGCCCTTGGCGGTGGGGTAGGCTCTGTGCTGGGGGAGGGGGGTCTAAGACTTACGTGTGGGCGGGCCCTTGGCGGTGGGGTAGGCTCTGTGCTGGGGGAGGGGGGTCTAAGACTTACGTGTGGGCGGGCCCTTGGCGGTGGGGTAGGCTCTGTGCTGGGGGGCGTGGCCGGCGGGCGGGCTCCCACTGCCGTTGGCGCTGTCGGTCATGTGCAGGAAATCCGCCACGGCGACACTGTGCTTGTTGTCGGCGCCGCCGCCGGCCGCCGGGGGAGGGGCGAGTGAGGAAGAGGAGGAGGAGGAGGCGACTCCTCCTCGAGACTGACCTGAGATCAGCTGTCTCTGCTGTAGGTCTGCCAGGAAGTCCTCTAATTCACTGGTCTGGGATCAGTTATACACAGAGAGAGAGAGACAGAGAGAGAGACGGAGAGAGAGACGGAGAGAGAGAGAGAGAGGTTACTTTTTCATTATTTTACAAATAATTTAGTAAAAAATAGCACAATGCAGCATGTCGTGAGCTTGTAGATCTGCTATTTTGCTAGTATTTTAAAAAAATCAATAAAAAGGTTATTATTTGATTACGTCCCAAACACTTTCAACTAGTTTGATTAATAATGTAATTGATAACAACATTGTCTGTCTCCAGATGGGAGGGGCATCCAACAGAGCTCTCTGGTTGGCCGGCTGATGAGTATCCTAAAAATAGCCAGCTGACGCTAATGAGGTCATGTGATGTAAGACACACTCTTCAGCTCTGCATGCTGGTCACATGACATGCGCGCACACACACACACACACACACACACACACACACACACACACACACACACACGTGCCAATGTAGTGGCAGGGTGACCTGCTGTTGGCAAGCTACTGTAATTTTAGTCTCTCTCTGTTTCCTCCTCCTTTTACAAATGTTCTCTGCTCCCCTGGCATCGCTTGCACACACACACACACACACACACACACACACACACACACACACACACACACACACACACACACACACAGTGTACTACACACAGTGTGTGTAGTACAGTGTAGTACAGTGAGAGGTTGTTGTAGAAATGCTTTCTGTGTCACAGTGGGCAGGCCCAAAATATACGCACGCGCTGCATAGCCGGGTCAAATCCCCCCAAAACCACCGAAAAGACAGAAAACTATGCTATCATCATACCAGTTCATATATCTATCCATCTATCTTCTCCTTCTTTGACCAAGTAGACCAGTTGGGTGGGCAGGACTCATGTTTGGGTGGACATCGCCCCCCCCCCATGCATCCATCTATGCATGTATGCAGCCCTGGGCTGCATACATGCACACAGTTGTATCCCAGACAGGTGTAATCTCTCCAGTGTCTATACCTACAGCAGACAGGTGTAATCTCTCCAGTGTCTATACCTCATACAGCAGACAGGTGTAATCTCTCCAGTGTCTATACCACATACAGCAGACAGGTGTAATCTCTCCAGTGTCTATACCTCATACAGCAGACAGGTGTAATCTCTCCAGTGTCTATACCTCATACAGCAGACAGGTGTAATCTCTCCAGTGTCTATACCTCATACAGCAGACAGGTGTAATCTCTCCAGTGTCTATACCTCATACAGCAGACAGGTGTAATCTCTCCAGTGTCTATACCACATACAGCAGACAGGTGTAATCTCTCCAGTGTCTATACCACATACAGCAGACAGGTGTAATCTCTCCAGTGTCTATACCACATACAGCAGACAGGTGTAATCTCTCCAGTGTCTATACCACATACAGCAGACAGGTGTAATCTCTCCAGTGTCTATACCACATACAGCAGACAGGTGTAATCTCTCCAGTGTCTATACCACATACAGCAGACAGGTGTAATCTCTCCAGTGTCTATACCACATACAGCAGACAGGTGTAATCTCTCCAGTGTCTATACCACATACAGCAGACAGGTGTAATCTCTCCAGTGTCTATACCTCATACAGCAGACAGGTGTAATCTCTCCAGTGTCTATACCACAAACAGCAGACAGGTGTAATCTCTCCAGTGTCTATACCACATACAGCAGACAGGTGTAATCTCTCCAGTGTCTATACCACATACAGCAGACAGGTGTAATCTCTCCCAGAGACATGCTGGCCATTGAGAAATTCGGGACAACTCCCGAACGGCCGGTCCAGTCCAGGCCGGTCTGGACTTTTCTTTTTTTTTTATATACATAAAAAAATCATATATTTAATTTCGAAGATACACAATTATCTTTTAACAAGGTAACAGCCTATATAATCATGTTGCTTTGTGACATAATAATGTTGTGCACAGCAGCCGCTCTCAGCCATCCTGTTAGGTCACTGTAGGACCTAAAGTGACCTAAAATGCGCTCGCACGCCCTTGATTCGTCGGTGTTTCGTTTGATTCGTACGGCCGCGCGCCTAGAGGGCCGCGCGCCTAGAGGGCCGCGCGCCTAGAGGGCCTCCGCAACTCCACTTCCAGGGCTGAATTATGGGCCCACCACGTCCCTGATCTCTATACCGCGTACAGCGAACCAGTGTTCTTTACTACTAATATGTCATCCCTCACCTGGTTGGACACGTTGAATCCTGGATCGTCTGTGTTCTCCGTCTTCACGGTGGCCATTTTCAAAGCGGCCTCCATTTTGATGCCTTTCTCCTCGGCCCCGTTGTCGTCCTTGTCCAGGAGGTAGCGCAGCAGCGCGTTGTCCTTCTTCTTGGGGCTCCCGGGGGCCTCCTGCCTGGGGGTCGACTCGCCAGCGGCGGCCATGTTGTTGTTGTCTCCTGGCGCGTCGGGACCGCCGGGGTCCTTTCCCGTTGCCTCCGCCGTCAGCTTGGCGAGCTCCACCGGCGAGCTGCTGTTCTGAAGCAGCCGGTGCAGAATCTTGTGCTTCTCCTTTAAAGAGGGAATTATAAATAGCCGTGAAACTATTAATCAAATTAACCAATTATTAAAAAGAAATAATGTGATGTCAACTGTGCAGTTTGATCCAGTGCATGGATGCACCTTTTCTGAACATTCTGAAGTAATTTCCATATATTTATACCATGCCTGGGTGACTGCAGACGGCAGACTGCTGGGCAAGCGCTGGCGCTTTGGCATGGGGGGTCAGATCAACATATGGAATGAATTCTGTACTGGCCATATATGGAGCCTGTCTTAATTGTACAGGGTTTGATGAGGTCAGATCAACATATGAAATGTCAGAACAGGAAGGACGGTTGGGGAGGGATCAACATATGGAATGTCAGAACATCTAAGGGTTTGAGGTGCTGGCCGGCTCCATATATGCAGATCTGTGACTTCCTGCACGTGAATTTCGTTTGTAAACAAAAGTGACAGCGGATTATTTCTAACCTGTACACAACCTATATACATATTTTAGCGTGATGATTAAGTTTAAAACAAGTAATACACTGTCTGGATGTCATCTTGAATTGGATTAAAAATGGAGTAGTTGTGTAGCTGTGGAGGAGGAATCAGGAAGCATGGGAATTAAACTGGTGAGCTTCATTTTTATTGGCTTTTATCGATTTGTATCTCTACACGTCATCACGCAGCACATTTCCGTTTTCAGGAAGTCATTAAAAATTGACTTTTGATATAAAAACACACCGAAATGCGATTTGTTTTGGCATCCATTGTTAGGTATGCCCATATGATGACCACGGATATGGTCTAAAAGTGTGAAAAACTTATTTTTCATTTCACTACGCCTTTAAGGCCATGGAGAGAGAAATTAAGCAGGGACTACCACTACACATTGTATACAATTGTGTTGCAGATTAAACTATTTCATAGATGGCTTCATAGACTTGTTTGTCAGTGTTGTGTCAATTCATGTTTTAGTTTTTTTATT
>NC_136800.1:27793114-27943114 GCF_951216825.1 Electrona antarctica | reverse complement strand
GCTAAAGAAGACTACAATAATGACGTCATTCAGAGGTTTGATCAGGGATCAGAACTGCTGTAAGGAAAAGGTAGAAAACAAAAAACAAAGGGATCCATGAAAATGTGTCCGCGACCCACAAATTGGTGGGTCGGGAGTCGGGACCCACTGTTTGGGAAACAGTGACCTAGAATGTTGCATTGCGATATCTGTGGGCTCGAGCGAGTGTGTTTCCTGCGCAGCAGGTTGTTGGTGAAGTGGGCGTGGTCAGTGTGTGTGGTTGGGGTCAGGAAGCAGTGGGCGTGGTCTGTCAGTGTGTTTGGTTGGGGTTGGGAAGCAGCGGGCGTGGTCTGTCAGTGTGTTTGGTTGGGGTCGGGAAGCAGTGGGCGTGGTCTGTGTCAGTGTGTTTGGTTGGGGTCGGGAAGCAGTGGGCGTGGTCTGTGTCAATGTGTTTGGTTGGGGTCGGGAAGCAGTGGGCGTGGTCTGTGTCAATGTGTTTGGTTGGGGTCGGGAAGCAGTGGGCGTGGTCTGTGTCAATGTGTTTGGTTGGGGTCGGGAAGCAGTGGGCGTGGTCTGTGTCAGTGTGTGTGGTTGGGGTCGGGAAGCAGTGGGCGTGGTCTGTGTCAGTGTGTTTGGTTGGGGTCGGGAAGCAGTGGGCGTGGTCTGTGTCAGTGTGTGTGGTTGGGGTCGGGAAGCAGTGGGCGTGGTCTGTGTCAGTGTGTTTGGTTGGGGTCGGGAAGCAGTGGGCGTGGTCTGTGTCAATGTGTTTGGTTGGGGTCGGGAAGCAGTGGGCGTGGTCTGTGTCAATGTGTTTGGTTGGGGTCGGGAAGCAGTGGGCGTGGTCTGTGTCAGTGTGGGTGGTTGGGGTCGGGAAGCAGTGGGCGTGGTCTGTGTCAATGTGTTTGGTTGGGGTCGGGTAGCAGTGGGCGTGGTCTGTGTCAGTGTGTGTGGTTGGGGTCGGGTAGCAGTGGGCGTGGTCTGTGTCAGTGTGTGTGGTTGGGGTCGGGAAGCAGTGGGCGTGGTCTGTGTCAGTGTGTTTGGTTGGGGTCGGGAAGCAGTGGGCGTGGTCTGTGTCCGTGTGTTTGGTTGGGGTCGGGAAGCAGTGGGCGTGGTCTGTGTCAGTGTGTGTGGTTGGGGTCGGGAAGCGCTCACCGTGGTTCCTGCTGGGCAGCAGGATCTTGATGAAGTGCGCGTGGTCTCCGGCGTGCAGCACGTCGTACACGCTGCTGTCCATCAGCGCCTCCTGCTGGTAGCGCAGGTAGCGCCACACGTTCTCCGACACGAACACCATGTTGCCCTCCGCGTTCACCACGAAGAAGAAGCCGTCCAGCGCCTGGCGGACGACATGGGAGGAAAACACTGTGGATGCTTTCTTTCTTTCTTTCTTTCTTTGACGGACGAGATGGGAGGAAAACGCTGCAGAAGGTTTCTCTCTCTCTCTCTCTCTCTCTCTCTCTCTCTCTCCCCCGATACTGATCAAGTAGCTAATACTAATACACACTAATACATTCGTCAACACCACCAAAAACCCAAGACCAGAGCGGAGTTCTGGAGACTGACCTGTGAAGTCAAACTACATTTCACTGTTTGTTTTAGTCAGTTTACTAGTGTTGACGGAAATGAAATGATCCACTTCTCACTGTTTGTTCACTCAAATGTGAGCTGGTTTGCATTTCAACACAACTACGTTGAGTTTGTTTCTGTTTGCAACCTTGAACCTTAAATATTGAACCGTGGGAACAAACGACAGGGGTGTTCCTTCCCAAATGATACATAAATGTGAAATATTTCAGAAACACGACTCATCACACATTTCAAACTTAAATCTTCTGTGAAAAAGGGCCTTCAGCTGCAATCCACCTAAATAGCTCTACAGTATTTTGTGATAGTACTCATTGCCATAGGGCAGTGGTTCCCAAACATTTTAGCTCAAGACCCAAAAAAGATATTAGATGTTTGCCCGGGACCCAATTAACTAGTGTAAATAGCAGATCTACAAGCGCACAATGCGTTGCTTCACGGCACGTTGTGAGCTTGTAGATATTTTCACTATTTTCACTACTTCTTAAACATTTGTTTTCTAATTTATGGAATTTCTTAGGATTCTATTTGATTTCTCCATGAAATTACTGCAAAAAGAAAAAAAATTCAAAACAAAATGTAGGAAAAAATAAATAAAGGGAGCCATGAAAATAAAAAAACTGTTATTTGTTTACCAACTCATATGCGCCGTGTCATTTTCCCTACTTCTAAATGATATACATTTTTATTCATGGAATTTATTAGATTTCTTTATCTGTTTTAAATTAATAAAATTTGTAAAAAATAAATGTAGGCTATTTAAAAGAAATTATTTTGAATGTTTTATAAATGTAGGAAAAGAAAATTGATTTTTACTCGAGTCGTGACCATAAAAATTGGTCCGTGACCCTCAAATGATTGAAATGAAGCAGTGGAAGTGGAACCGTGCTTGTATAGTAGGCTATACCTCCAACATCATGGGACCCAGGGAGTCTTTATCGATGACACTCTGTCCCGTGGACGAGACATCTGCCTTCTGCACGTCCTCAGTGCTGGACGCTGGCATCTTCTCTGAGGAGACACAACCGCACGGAGACGTGATGTTAGAAGCTTCTTCTAGACTATATCACTGAATAAAGCTGCAAAAAGACGTACATGTCGCAAAAAGAGATTAATGTGACTCCAGGTTTCCATTCGTTTCAACAATTCAAGTGTAAATTATGTTTTTGTAAGTAAATGTTTTAACCCGTTAGAACCAGGGAAGCATCTCTGTCTTTTTAGATGTTAACGTTGACCCTTCAAAAATAGCAGATCTACAAGCGCACAGTGTGTCACATGGTGCCACGCAGCAAGCTTATACATCTGCTATTTATTCATTTTTGTATCTGGAAAGTTGACTTTAACATAAATCTTCTCTTCTGGGGGTCCCTGGCACAAAACATGTCTGGCCCTACATACTACTGATATCATTTCGGGGGTCCTTGACACGAAACAGTTTGAGAACTTACAAGGCATTTGTAGAATCGGCCTCAGGTCTAAATGGGTTAAGCGGAGCAGTAAGAAAGTGTATTGCTAGTAGGGTAGCCTATATCATTGTCAATAGCAGCTGTAGCCATGCAGGTGCAATGGTTTCATTGAAACCATGTTGTTGGAATGGAAATGTACAATAATACATTTCTTTCCATTTCTTTCAGTGTGTGCATACTAGAGACCTGCAGATGGCGGATTTAGCCACGGTTACCGGGTGGATCTGGGTCAATGACATATATTATTAATTAATATTGAATAAACCGCGGGTGAAATAATGCGGGAAATAAATGAATGGCATCTATCTACAGTATAGGCCTATTATAGCATTTAAAACACAAAATCTCTGCGTGTGTGCGTTAGTAGTATTTTAATATTACATAATTTTGGTCCTTAACGTGCAAAACAACAACAGGCAGTGAGAGAGAAACTTAAAACTAAATAAAAAAGAAGGGAGAGTTTGGCGTGGGACTGGAAGTGATTTAAGTTCTTACTCGTGCCTTATGAAAGACGTTGGGATGTGAGAACGTGAATGAAGACAGAGTGGTATTAAACGGCTTGTTACCATGGATATGGATATATACAATGACTACGTAACACCGGTGAACGACAGTGGTGAGTGACATTGTTTGTACAAGTACGTACTGTATACCGTATAGAATCCCATGTGCTTCCCTGTGCTGCCCGCGGTTGGTGCGGTTAATATAAATAGGATAATATAATTAATGCGTTTGGATAACGGGCGGATAATGCTGCTGCCCGCCTCCTTACCGGAAAGAAAAAGCGCGATCATATTACACCTGTCCTTGCTTCCCTACACTGGCTCCCAGTTCGCTTTAGAATAGATTTTAAATTATTATTGTTTGTCTTCAAAGCCCAAAATGGGCATGCCCCCCCTTACCTCTGCGAGCTCATTAAAACATACGTCCCAGCCAGACCCTTGAGGTCAGCTGACCAACTACGTTTGATTGTGCCTGGAACCTCATGTGTCACTAGAGGTGACCGAGCCTTCTCTGTGGCCGGTCCCACACTGTGGAATGCCCTGCCCCTTCCCATTCGTTCTGCCCAGTCCCTGGGTGTTTTTAAATCTCTCCTAAAGACCCACTTTTTCTCCCTGGCTTTTAATGTTGCCTGAAAACTCGTACCCTTCTTATACCATGTCTGTTTATACTTCCGGTCTCACTTGTTGCTTTGTTTTTGTTTTGTTTTGTTTTTGTTTTGTTTTTCTTTTCTTTACATGCTCTTGTTGTTGCTCTGTTATTGTTTTACATGCTCCTGTTCAGCACTTTGGTTTGTCTTCGGTCAATGTAAATGTGCTATACAAATAAACTTTGATTTGATTTGATTTGATTTGATATGGTGTGTCAGAATGCAACATGTTGTGAGCTTGTAGATCAGCTATTTGTTGTTTTTGAACCTCGAGAACTAGAACTATATAGAGTATGCACATGCGTCACTTTTCCACCAGGACACGCCCCCCTCACCTAGACTGAGACATTGAGCAGCATGGGAGCATTGGAGTTTGGAAGCGCTCGTTGGAAGTCACTCAACAGTACTGTATGCACCCGTTTCTAAATTGCACATAATGCAGGAGGCAGCAGTGCGCTGTGCCATTGAAGACGAGCGCTTCCAAACTCTGACACTAAATAATCACCTTCACAGAATTTCTTGACGAAAGCAACTCATGAAATGTCTATGGTGGATTTGTATGAAACAAACACACTGTAGATAGAAAGAGGATAACTCAAGCTTTCCATTACACTTGCAATGTTGGTGAGTTAAATTGTTTACTTTACTACAATCAGATAGGACTTTTCTGTTTGGATGTATGGGCTGTCAAGGCCAGAAAGTATTTTTTTGCCACTCACTAAGTGTTCCCACATAACTTCCGGGTGTGATGATGTCACGCGCATAACCTCTATACAAATGTAATACAACTTGATCACATGTTCCATGTATGTTAGTGTGGTTGATTGCATTAACTACTGCCCTATACTTTGTCCTACGACACAGAGTGTGTTCTTTGTGTGTGTGTGTGTGTGTGTGTGTGTGTGTGTGTGTGTGTGTGTGTGTGTGTGTGCGTGCGTGCGTGCGTGCGTGCGTGCGTGCGTGCGTGCGTGCGTGCGTGCGTGCGTGCGTGCGTGTGTAGACCACATGTGCACCATGTGTGTGTGTGCGTACCAGGTGCCAGTATTCTGTTCTACTTTAACAATAAGATACTGTCCACTTCTCTGCCAAAAACAAAGGAGAGGGGACAGAGAGAGAGAGAGAGAGAGAGAGAGAGAGAGAGAGAGAGATAGAGAAGGCAGGTCATGTACATCACGTTGCTCAGCGTTACATAACTGTCAGTTTATAGTATATTACCCTCATCATTTTCCTCCCACCATCATCATCATCATCATCATCATCATCATCATCATCATCATCATCAAACATACAGTATACTTCCCTCCAGAGTGTTCAGATCAGCATTGATGACTTTTACATCAGCACCAAATCACAACCATAAACAACTACAAAATGTGTGCCTGCCTTTATAAGCAAAACACAAGGACAAACCCATGAACCAGCTGATCCCTATCTTGTGTCCCTATTCTAGGGTAAATGTGGGTGAAATATAATATGTATGTCGCGACACATTGTGACGCATTGAAAAGTTATTATTAATATTATTATGATTAGTTACATTGTATGGGCTCCCTCAGAAAATAGATTTTCCAATAGCAATGGGATTTTAACCCTGGATAAATGAAGGCAATCAATCAATCAATCAATCAATCAATCAATCACTCACTCACATCTTTGGGAGGTTTGAAAAGGGGATGAAGGGTGCCGGCGGACTCACCCTGCTCCTTGATCTGTCTGATCTGCTTGACGGTCTCCTTGAGGATGGCACATTTGTCGGGCTTCACGTTGAGGTTGTCGATGTCGTTGAGGTTGGCGGAGATCAGCTCGGCCAGCTCCTCGATGTAGCGGTTCTCCTGCTCGCGGTTCCTCCTCTCTGCACTCCTCTTAGGGCTGGGAGGAGGAGGATGAGAAACGACACGTGATGAGAGGGATAAGGGACAGACATTTTTTCATTTGGGTTAGGTTTGTCATGCATTAGGCCGCAGGCCCCCGTTTGATACACAGTTTCTTATTTCTGGGAACCCAAACACTGTACCCAGTGTCCATATATGGAGCTGGCCTGTTCTGACATAATTTTGACATCTGCATAGACTCCATATTTGGGCGTGCCTGACAAAGAACTCCATATATGGGCATAAAAGGGACACAGACATAATATTTGGGTGGGGCATGCATTTCCAACTTGCATCGTTCCAAGTAGACCAGTTATTTTTGAATAGAATCCTGGGTGGCTTGATTCTAGGCTGAAAATAATTGATTGGTTCATTGGGAAAAATGAATGGCCGATTTTTCAGTGGAACCAGAAAACCACGCCCACTGCTATGCCCTATAATCTCTACAGTGTTAATTTAACTCTGAGAGTGTACATGGAACCAAATGGATTCGCTCAGAGTTGCAGACCCGTTGTCCATTTGGACCCATGGTGATCCCCAGTCCCCATGTTGAGAAACAGCGAGAGGACAGTGGGACGGTGGATATATTGTCACACTGCCTGTCGTACAAATTCTATAGCTGCCGCAGCTTCCTCGTGTCCTGGGGGCTGCACCCCACTACTGACTCAGCCCTGGATAGGCAACCAGGCCTGGTGGAGATCGGAGAGCACTTTTCTACTGTTGAGGTTGTGTGGAGGTTGTGTGTGTGTGTGTGTGGGTTTGTGTGTGTGTGTGTGTGTGCATGCGTGTTGTGTGAGCACATGTGTCCATGTGTGTGTTGCGTCTCCTCACCTGGGCCCCAGGAGGTCTGACTGGCAGTCCTTCCTCTTCAGAGACTCCGCCCCCCTGGGGCTCTCAGGGGTGTTCTCACCTCCGCTACTCATCTTCTGCTGACATCAGCAACTACACACACACACACACACACACACACACACACACACACACAGAGAAAACAGAGGGAGTAGCGTTGGAGAGAGGTGGGAGAAGGGGAGGGAAAGAGAGAGCAGAGAGAAAGAGGGGGGAAGAATGAGTGATGCAGCAAATATTAGGGGAGAGAGATATACATAGATAGACAGACAGAGTTATTAGCATATTGGTGTATTTGCACAATGCAAATGCAGACATGGCTGCAGGAGGAACCGTCAAGATGCTCCCAGCAGCTTCTAGCTACAGTAGGTGACATGAGGACATGAAGAAGAGACTGTTTCCTGTGTGGTCAATGTTCTGTTGAATGAAGGTGGTGGTGGTGTGTTCATGCAAACCACCTTCATAAACACGTACGTTTAATAGACTAACTGATCAAGTTTCATGTTCGAGCTTGCTGTACATTGTTTTTTCTCTCTGTAAGTTTTAAAGGTGCGTTAATATCGCACCCCCGGGCCTGGGCCACGGCTGAGCGGTCCAGGCACCTAGGCCGGTAATCCAGCCTGCCGGCGTGCTGTGGGTTCGAGTCCCGAGCCCGTCGGCCTTTGCCGCATGTCTTCTCCCCATCTATCTCTCCCCCTTTCCTGTCACATTACTGTACCATATCAAATGAAAGCAATAAAGGCTAAAAAAAAACTTTAATATATATATATATATCGCACCCCCGATATTATCAACCAATATTAGGAATTTAATCAGAATATATCGGTATCGGTTTTTATTTAGTGTTGTTGCATTTATGAATGCATCACAATCAAATTAGGCATACAGTGTTCATTCCACAGGAGATATGTGATGTGATGTTGTTACCTGACATAAGTTTTGGTGAAAAAAGCCTGCATATATTGGTATTGGTTGTTGATCATATCGGAATCAGAGTTGGATAATAGGCAAAAAAAACCCATTTTCGGACATCCCTAATTCGGCTAGTAATGCAAAGCTGTTAGCTTGTAGATGTGCTATTTTCACCAGTTAGTCTCGAGCTAAAAGGTTTGGGAACAACAGACTGATAGAGTGTGTGTGCAGTAACAGGAGTCTCTCCAGCTCTTTAGTAAACAGAACATACACAACTAAGTATGAATCAGGCAGAGGTTAGGTTCATATATATTTTTTAGAATCAGTCATATTTCTATTAGGAAAAGATTCAAATTGGGGTTAGGATTATAACCTCAATTTGAACAGAAATATGCCTGATTCTAAAAATATATATTTCCTAACCACAATATAGAACAACTATGTATTTTGTGAGAACCAGAAACATTGTTCCCACAAATTTGTGCATTTATAGAATTCTACTATACTTGTGGGGACATTGAGCATATAGTACACACACACACACACACACACACACACACACACACACACACACACACACACACACACACACACACACACACACACACACACACACACACACACACACACACGCGTCGTCATTTGACTATACTACACAGCTGAATGGTTGTTCAGCAGCAGTGACTCCTCATCACCCCGGGGTGTGTGTCTAGTGTAGCGCAGAGTAAAGGCCTATTCATAGTCTGGATTTTCGGTGGTGAGGTGACCACCGCTCCGGTGGTGAGCTGACCATCGGAGCTGAAATAACGTTGATCGGTGGTGAGTAAAAACAGAGAGAAGGGCTGGAGCGGTGGCGGTGGTTTGCTCTTCACCGCGGCTCGTGACGTCATGTTGTAGTTCGGTGGTCACCCCACCACCGAAAATCCAGACTATGTATGAGCCTTTAGACAGAGTTACGCAAACTCTGTTCACTTCATGGGGCCAGTCCAATTCATTGCAGTTTATGGGCTCGCGCGAGTACATGAACCACATGACTGGGCTGTTTTCTGCCCCCTCAATATGGCAACTCTTCTATTAGATGGCTAGGGTGTAGCATACCTGCTAATCCAGAGCGACAACCCAACACACTTCATGGAGAAGAGTGACAACCACCATTATTGTATGTCGTTGCTGTCGGACAGAAACCTTGTATCTCCATAGTTTAACTTTAGCTGTTTTTTCATAAATTAACACCCTACTTGATCACACTACAGCCATCACACCAGAAACTGTATATGTCTGTCTGTCTGTCTGCCTGCCTGCCTGCCTCCCTGCCTGCCTGCCTGCCTGCCTCCCTGCTTGCCTGCCTGCCTGCCTGCCTGCCTGCCTGCCTGGCCTGCCTGCCTGCCTGGCCTGACTGCCTGCCTGCCTGCCTGCCTGCCTGCCTTCCTGCCTGGCCTGCCTGCCTGCCTGCCTGCCTGCCTGCCTGCCTGCCTGCCTGCCTGCCTGCCTGCCTGCCTGCCTGCCTGCCTGCCTGGCCTGCCTGCCTGCCTGCCTGGCCTGCCTGCCTGCCTGCCTGCCTGGCCTGCCTGCCTGCCTGCCTGCCTGCCTCCCTGCCTGCCTGCCTGCCTGCCTGCCTGCCTGCCTGCCTGCCTGCCTCCCTGTCTCACAGACTAAGTGGACAGTAGGCCTTTAAGAGCCTGCGGCCGGCCAATACATCACATGACTGTTACATAACCCTCTGTTAGAGAGAGAGAGAGAGAGAGAAAGAGATGGTGAGGGTGGGAGGAAGGGTGGAGCAACTGGAAGGGAAAGAGGATGAAGTGTACAGCACAAGAGAGAGGGAGGAAACAGGGTGGTGGATAGAGAGAGAGAGAGAGAGAGAGAGAGAGAGAGAGAGAGAGAGAGAGGGAGGAGAGGTGAGTGTGTTGTACGTGTAGAAAAGATGGAGAGAAGAGAAGACAATCAGAAATAGCAGGAGGGAGTGAGGGGTGGGGAGAGCAGGGTTAAGGGACAGAGAGAGAGAGAGAGGGGGGGGGGGGGATAGACCAATTACATATTGTTGTTGTCGGGCAGAAACCTCTTTTTTATTTTTTTATTTTTTTTACTTTTTGTGTTTTCTGTAAATTAGTGCCATACTTGAAAAGTAACAGTTTGGGACATATGACAGTTTTGGACATATGACATGTTTCCATCCGACAGAGACAAAACACATTGACCTGACTCCTGATGTCACTCCAAATATGAATTCTTATCAAAACTAGAGATATTTTCAACAGTTAATTAGAAACTGATCATCCAATTAAACTAGTGTCCTAATTGACTTTACATTGAACAGTGAAACAGCTCTGATTCAAAGTCTATCTTCGTGACATAAACAAATATAAACAGTGCAGATTCTGCCAATATGTAACATTACACAGCCAGACAAAGAAAAAAAATCAACTTGCTATTTATTTTAATTGTTGAATAGAACTAAGGAGAACCGGATTTTCAACTGAATGGCTGGAAAATGGAAAAGAAGAGTTTACATGGTACACATAGTACATGCATACACCTCCCTAATGATTATATCTGGTTTCAGTAATATATTTCTGGTGTATTGTCTCTATTATTAAGGTTATTGTAGCAGTCAATTTATATTGGGGGTCGGGAGGGGGCGGGACGGGGGTCCCGAGACATTGCCAAAGCATTTCCGGGGGTCCCCGGCCAAAACCGTTGAGAACCCCTGCAATATGGTACAGTACAGTACAGTACAGTACAGTACAGTACAGTACAGTACAGTACAGTACAGTACAGTACCGTATGGTACAGTACAGTACAGTACAGTATGGTGATGCAACACAAAATTGCTTCACATTACTGTTTCACTGTTCATGTTTATACATACGGTCATATCCTGGATGAAATTTAATTCTACTACTATTTAGCCTTTATTACTCCTTGCTACAAACACTGCCATATATTACAACATGACAATACACAGCAAATGCTATCCTATTTCCATTTACTTCCCGTCTGCATTTACACCCTATTCTCACCTATTCACCTTCCTTGCTCACTACAATTACCAGTGCAACATTGCAAGGGTGACAATGTCGCAAGGGAGCCAACGACGTGTGGAACTAGAATTGAGACCGTCCAAAGGCCCGTGGAGTTTCTAGTTTAAACCATATTAAACAGTACTACAGATGAGAGTGAGTGGGCCAGGTCAGCTGTGACATTGTTGTTGTGCTTTCAGAGCCAGACAGAGGGCAGTGGTGGAAAAAGTGATCTTTGAGTAAAAGTATCAATGCTGCAATATAGTAATACTTACTGTTACAAAAAGCCCAATCCGGAATGTACTTGAGTAAAAGTATTGGCTTCAAAATGTAGTTAAACTTCCAAAAGTAACAGTATGGGTTCTGTCCCATTTCAAAATGTGTATTAATCTTTTGTAGATCGGCTATTTTCAAATGCTCAGAATCAATATAGAGTTGAAGTGATTGGAAATTAATGTATGTTTTGTAATAATAATCAAAAGTTTTCAAATAAATGTGGTGGAGTACAATAAGTAAAGTTCAAATACCTCAAAATTGAACTTAAGCACAGTACTGTAAATATACTTATAGTTACATTCCAGTGTCACACAGCACAGCAGACGGCATTCTGGGTCACAGCAACCCGCTGACACACTAGTGGAGTAAATACTGTGGCGTCCTAGTGAACACCATGAGGTTATTGAACTAATGATGCTACAGCTAGCATAAGGGCTGTCACACAATTAGGACATTTTAGTTGACCATTAATAGTTGCTCAACTAATTGCGATTAACCATTTAATTGTGTTTCTGTCGTTGAACATTATTACATGAAAATTGCATTGCTAATTGGCTTTTAGGCTTTGTTAAGGCACAGGGCAATGATATATATATATATATATATAAAGCAAACACACACACACACGCACATGCACACGCACACGCACACACACACACACACACACACACACACACAACAATGCGTTGTGAGCTTATAGATCTGCTATTTTTCCTACTTTTTTGTGTAGTATGACAAAGTAAAGAAAAGAAAAGAAAAGAAAAGAAAAGAAAAGAAAAGAAAAGAAAAGAAAAGAAAAGAAAAGAAAAGAAAAGATGACATATGGAGATGTTTGCCCGGCAGCAACAACATGTTATGTGTTATTGAACTAATGATCATGCGGCTCACATTACATGCTGCAGCTGTGGATATGACTATGAGATGAGTCACAACTGTGTTTTCACATCATGTCCGTCTCATCCTTCCATCTGCATGTGTCCTATATGGTAAAGTCAAGTAAGTGTACTCACATTTCCATTGCTTTATTGGCACACACCAAAAAGGAACGCTTACGCGTTTCGGCTATGAGCCATATAACGTGTTTTGGTGTGTGCCAATGTGAGTACTTTGTCCGCCATTTATTCAAATTTTTGGATGTGCAACCTTTTTGGAATTTGTCTTTTTTTTTTAAATTCCTACATTTTGATGTATACTGGATTTGGGTTTAGCACTCCACTGAAAATCATTGCTGATGTGCAACCTTTTTCTCATTTAAATTAAGTGTAGCTACAGTATATATACTGTGCCCACATCCATAGACACAAGAACAAATAATAACTAGAAAAAGTGCCCTTCCGGGCACAGGTCTCCACCAGGAGGATAGGAGTGTGTGTGATGTTTGGCAAAATGTTTAGGAGGATGTTTTTTTGTATTTGTTTTTGCAACAATTTGCTTCATTTTGTTGAGGAAATGCAGAGCCAGATCACTCATAGCATCTCTGAGGATAGAATTCTGGATGAGCAAGACATGTGCAGCATTTTGTACAAAACGGGCCACTCCTGAAAACTTTGGAAGGCAATCTTAGCCAATCAGTGTACAATCTGAGAAATCCAACAGACTCGTCTTGATCACATGACTACAGAGATCATGTGTACCGATTGCCATTTCTTCATACGCCTTTGATGGCAATTGGATGATTTGAGGCATTTTGTCCAAAAATGTGTTTTGCAAAAATCAACCTGTTGGTGGCGCTATAACAGGCCAATGTGAAAAGGGTGGGATATATTCCTCAGCCTAGTAAGAAAATGTGTGAAAGATTTCACGTAAATTGCATGCTGCGTTCATGATTTGAGGCTATTGTTCAAAACGGGGCAATCTTGCAAACTGTGAAAGCCAATTATAGCCAATTAGGATGGAATATGAAATATCAGACAGATCCGACTTGAGCACATGACCATAGAGATACTGTGTAACGATTTGTGAGATTTTTGGACAGAATCTGGAGGAGTAATATCAAAAAATGTGTTTTACAAAAGTCGGCCTCCTGGTGAAAAGCTGCCTCATGGTGGCGCTATAACAGGCCGTTCTGGAAAATGTGGGGCAGAGGTTCATCGTTGGCATCCAGGGAGTGTGTGTGCAAAGTTTGGCATCGACCGGGTTAACGGTGCCGGAGATTAGCTGTACACAGACGGACGGAAGGAAGGACGGACGGACGGACACACGGACGGAGTGCAAAACATACTCTCTCCCCATGCCTTCGGCCTGGTGGAGACAATAACTGTGCAGTATGTTAAGCTGATTTATTTTAATTTGTTTTTAAGTTGCAAATGTATCTTCTGTGCTGCCTACGGAACTTGCTATCGGCTCGTTCCCGCCAGCAACACAGGTGTGCCATTAATGACAGTAAAGCACACTCTCTTCTGTAATATTGCTTAAGTCAATGTCTCTCTCTAGGTCGTCCTCAGACGACCTAGAAAAATCAACACTTTATTATGCTCACAACTATTTTTTTGAACATTTTTGAAAAAAGATTTTGGAAACCGTTTGAAAATTATCGGTATACTAGTGTGATGTCACTGAACTGACTGAGATGCCATTCTTAGCATACCAAACACACTGACACGAGTGACCACACAGTGACACGAGTGACCACACAGTGACACATTGTGTGTTACAAACAATCTTGCATAATGTTTTTGTCCGTGGTGGAATTGACAAAAGTATCATGATGACATGACGACATCATCTGATCACCCTGTGGGTGACCTCATGACAGACTACTCCTCTTAGTGTGTCAATACACACAATCTGCTTTTATACTAAGTAAAACACAACAAATTATCAATAATATGATGACCATCAATGGCCTACATCCCCCCTTCCCACACACACACACACACACACACACACACAGGCTAATTCAACCCATAATGCACAGCAGCAGCCAGCTGTCCCTGCTGGTTTGTGTTGTCACTGACCACTACTAATGTAATAATATGAGAGAGAGAGAGAGAGAGAGAGAGAGAGAGAGACAGACAGACAGACAGAGAGAGAGATGCTTTATGTTTGTCTGTGTGTGTGTGTGTGTGTGTGTGTGTGTGTGTGTGTGTGTGTGTGTGTGTGTGTGTGTGTGTGTGTGTGTGTGTGTGTGTGTGTGTGTGTGTGTGTGTGTGTGTGTGTGTGTGTATCGCTATCGTATCTATCGCTACGTACATATACACACAATACGCACTGCGAGTAGGGCAACACGCCGAGGGGGCCAACAGAATGTGCCAAAAAGTGCCAAGCCGACCCTCATAATAACAAATTTATCTGCGGCTCTGCCACGTAATAACGCACGCCCATGTATGCGTCCTCTCTCGTCGGGAGGGGGAACAGCACAAATATATGCGAGTAGGGCAACCAAATTGTCAGCGACGTCCCTGTTTAATCATTTGAGAGTGAGTGTGCCTGGGGTCAACATAAGTACAGTTTGTATTTAAGCATGTATACAGTGAGTGAGTGAGTGAGTGAGTGAGTGAGTGAGTGAGTCATTATGGAATTAAAGCAGTGAATTGTTGATAGGTTATTCCACCCCTTTTTTGTGCTTTACCCCCTTTTTTCCCTTAATTTAGTCGTTATGCCAATTAATTGTGTGGTGTCACTGCTGTTGCATTCTACTGGCTCACCTGCCAGCGAGGAGCCCCCACCGGGAGGACAGACGTACAGCATTCATCCTACTCCTCCCGCCCAACACTCCCTGCTGACAGGTGACGCCCCAGCCCGTAGGAGCACGTGTGGTGCAGTGAGTGTGGGTATTCACCCATAGCGGTAGTCAAGTTTTTTTTCTTTAAAAGGCAGCTAGTGTGAACATTCACCCATAGGTAGTCAAGTTTTTTTTTCTTTAAAAGGCAGCTAGTGTGAACATTCACCCATAGGTAGTCAAGTTTTTTTGAGTGGTGCAACCACTCCAACGAACAGCAATGTCCGTTTGTGTGTGACTATGTGTGTGACCAGTACCAATGAGTACCAAAAGTGGCGCTGTTGTGCCAGAAACGGAGAGAGAGAGATAGTGCTGCATGTTGCCTGCTAATGAGAGAGAGAGAGAGAGAGAGAGAGAGAGAGAGAGACAGAGAGGGGGGGGGGGGGGATTTGCACCACTCAGTTCACACAGGTGTGATTTTTCTTTAAAGGCAGCTAGTGTGAACATTCACCCATAGGTAGTGAAGTCTTTTTAAGTGGTGCAACCACTTAATTAAGGAGCTTTGTGTGTCCGTGGGTGGGTGGCTGGCTGGGTCTGTCTGATCACGAAAATAGCGTTTGGTTGGTTTTCACAACCAAATGTCACTGTTGTGCAGCCACACACACACACACACACACACACACACACACACACACACACACACACACACACACACACACACACACACACACACACACACACACACACACACACACACACACACACACACACACTGTATATATGATGATTTTGGGTGTGACAGTACAGTACAGTACAGTACAGTACAGTACAGTACAGTACAGTACAGTACAGTACAGTACAGTACAGTACAGGGACCCCCTGGCGACCCCCACACGGTAACTGTCATTTCTCGACCGTTTCGGACGCGGGGTAGCTCGCCGGAACCTTTCAGATTAAAAAAAAAAAAAAAAAAAAATAAGAATTAGTGCCATTTAAGAAATATCAGATCTACAAGATCAAAATGTGTTGTGAGCTTGTAGATCAGCTATCTTTCACTAATGTTCATTCATTGAACCAGTACCAGGGATATCACGTGACAGAGGACAGCTCTAGGGACCCTGACGCGGTCAGCTCTATTTAAATCCCTGCTGGAGTCCCTCCTCCCTCCCTCCCTCCCTCCCTGCACGTGGAAGTAAGCCTATACTGGACGCTGGCAATCAGTGCAGAACGACAGACGACCACAACTAGAGGCAATGTTGAGATGAGTTTAACTGTCTTCACCATTAGGTGCCATGCTGGGAACTTTTAGTTGAATTGCACGTCACACATGTTATTATATTTTGTAATGTTTGTATGGGGGAGGGGGAACGGAATTTTCTATTCTTTATGTATGTAAGTGCATTGGGAAATTGACAAAATAAATAAATAAATAAATAAATAAATAAATAAATAAATAAATAAATAAATAAATAAAGTGAAATGCAGATAGCCTTAATCAAAGCCGTGTTCTTGGAACTGCCACCTATGTTTACATTGACATACAGTACCTGATATTATTCTGGCAAATGATGTCTCACCTGTATGTGAGGCTATACATGCTCAAATATCTATATATTTAGTATTGTTTTGTAACGTCATGTACCCGTATATAATGTATCTGTTTACTATCTTCTATTCTAGCCTCATCTACCTGCATGTACATATCTCACTCTACTCATCACAGGAATATTTGAACGCCTGGCCTGTTTTCCTTGTTCTTTCATTCTATCTATATTTCTTCCCTTTCCTGAAAATTACACATGATGGGAGCTTGTACGAAAAAATTACAAATTACAACTCCTTTTTTCTTGTTACACCTAAACCTGCCATGTGACAATAAAATGGAAGTAGTGTTGTGAGTCTACGGGCAGACAGAGAACCCAAAGAAGCTTTGCTCTCCTCTCCACGGCTGGATTAGCAACAGTTTATCTCCCACAAGAAGAGACCGGTACACACACATGGTCCATGTGTGTGCACGTTTGAACATCTGTGTGTGTGTGTGTGTGTGTGTGTGTGTGTGTGTGTGTGTGTGTGTGTGTGTGTGTGTGTGTTTGTGTGTGCATACAGTACACATTGTGTTTGCATCAGTGCTGTGTGCTTCATGGTTAAGCGTTGACGCAGAGCGGTGAGGTGTACATTAGCTGGGGTCGGTCGCTTACGTCTTACTGCTTTGCTGTTCAAAAACAACATTAAGTATATAGCGTTGGCTTTAGCAAAAATCTATAAAATGCAGGGTCAAGACTTTGGGAGCAGCTATAGTCCTATGCCTCGGTGATACTCACTAACGATGTTAAAAGATGCTAACTAATTAGTTGAGTCACCATGGTGTGAGACTCCCACACTTTTATCTTTTGAGTTTTTCTCAGGTTGTAATGACTTGTGGCGCGTGCGTGTTGGAATGGAAAGGCAAGTGTGTGTGTGTGTGTGTGTGTGTGTGTGTGTGTGTGTGTGTGTGTGTGTGTGCGCGCGCGCGTGTGTTTGTTTGTTCTGAAAACTAAACAGTCGTAAAGTCCAAGCTGAGTTACCACTTTTTCACAGGCCCCTCATATTAGCTCAACAGACTAAGTAAATGCAGAAGTGTTGCCGGTAGTTCAGGACTCAGGAGCATAACTCCTGTTTCTGTAGCATTACTTGATGTACAAGCTTTGACACCCCCTGGACATGAGCACCTGAAGAAACCACCTAACTCCAAATTCATTTTTCTGGAAATTAATGAAAAAAATAAAAATAAAATAAAAAATAAACATCCAGCTCAAGTGGAGTTAGAAGATTCTTGTCGGAGCGCTTTTTAATACGTTTCATTGGTTCAATATATATTTTTAACCAACACACAGACATAAAGGGTGTTCAATAGCATTGATTTATGAAAAAATAAATAAAAAATCTAAAACCTACAGTAGGTGGTTTCTTCCGGACAGCAACGAATGGTCTGTGATGGGTCACTGGCACTGCTATGCCGGGGCCCCATTGCATTTAGACGCAGCTGTGTTCTGCTTTATTTTCCACTGCTCTGATTGTTTTGATCTCATACAGCGATGTCTCTCTTAACCCACTAAGACCGGGACAGTATTAGTGTCATTTTAGATTTGAGCTAAATCACTAAATCACTGTCGGGTGATAATTTTATACTTGGCTATAGACAAAAATGTAAAAAGAACCACCGCTCATCCGCTGAAAAAACTTAAGTGAGGTGCTGGAGACACAAAGGGAACATGAGAAAAATAAAGGGAAGCTCCGCACACTCAGATCTGCACACAATCAATGTATTTATTTAGCAAGCTTTCGGTCTACTGACCTTCGGACATTTTTAACGCAAATCTTTGCTCCTGGCGGTCCCTGAATTCCCTGGAACAACATAATATTATTTTGAGATGCTGATCCGCAGCTAAATATATATCCTTTTGGGGGTCCATTAGCACTTTAGTTTGAGCACCACCGATATAGAAAAACAGGTTTAGGTTAGGATTTAGGAACAGCAGGTCTTACTGGGTTAACCAGTGGGGTTGAACCCCAGCAGTGGTTCTGAGAGGCTCAGACAAACATACAGTATGGCCCCTTTTCCACCGGTTGGTTCCCAATGGGAACCGGTTCAGTTCTTTTTGGTTCTTAGTCCATGAGCCAGAGCTCCAAAATTGGAACGTTAATTATGAATTGAGTGGGCAAAACCATACCTATATTAGATTGTTATGACCATTAAACTTCCCCAATTGAGTACTTCCCCAGGGGCCCCCTTGTGGCCCCTTCAATTTTCAACCCTCCCCCACCCCACCCCCCTTTTTATGGCTAATGAAAGTTACAGGTATGGTGTGTGCGATAAGAGATGCAATTTTTTGATGCATTGAACAAGGTGGACCCTCTTGTAAACAAGTGTAATGCTTTATTGGGTCGTCCACTCACAGTTAACAGTCTTTGTATTGCGTTGTGCTTGAATTGTACTGTAATTCTGCAAACTGTTAATAAATATTTCAATCAATCAATCAATCAATCAATAAGAGGGTGCACAAATGGAACCAAATGGACCAGGTCCATTTGGTTCCATTTGTACTGACATTGATTGAATAAACAAATAAAAGTTATAATAAATTGAGGTCCCAGATATAAATGGCATTAAATGGGGGTCAGTAGCCTATGCATGTCAAACTGGGCATCCTTCAAATTAAAATGATGAGAATCACTGCTAGAGCACTGCCATATCTTCTCAAATGGGCTCTTGCCCTGAAAAATAATTAATTTTACACTCTCAAGAGTTAAAGATTTATAAGCGTGCATTTGGTTACCAATTCTCCATCATTTAGCTGGGGACCACCTGGAACCCCCTCAAGGACCACTGGTGGTCCCCGGACTACTGGTTGAGAACGACTGTTCTACATCTATTCTAAGCTTAATTAATTAATGAAAAAATAAAAACTCACATTACACTCAAAGTAATGTAGAGAGAGATCACAAGGAGACCGACAGTGCAAGGAGAGCATGGCATTGCGGTAAAAATAGTCTTTAATGTTAAATTGAGATATTATATAAATTGACGTTAAAAAAGGCATAAAATAATAATAAAAAACCACAATGCTGTCGTCGCATGCCGGCCCCCCAAAATGAGTCCTGGACAGAACTTGGCCCCAGGCAAAACCTAATTGCCTATACCCCTGACTTACACGAAGACAATGATTTATTGTATTACAAATTTTACATTTTTAAATATGCAAATGAGGCATTATGTAGGAAAATATGCAAAATAATGGAAAATATGAAAAAGCTACTACTGTGGGAGGGCTATCATGTATTAATTTACTTGTATTGATTCCCATTGGGAACCAACCGGTGGAAAGGGGGTCTATGTGTACAGAGAGCGATACAGAGTTGTTAACCCATTTAAAACCTGTCATTTTAGAATTTAGCATTGGTTATTCAAAAATATCAGATCTACAAGCAAGCTTGTAGGTCAATGTTTTGAAAATATCTAAAATGTTTTGACTTTTTTTCTCTTGTGTCCCTGGCACAATTGCTGTGATCAGATGTGGCCAAAAACAGTACATTTTGGGGGTCCAAATACAGTACATTTTGGGGGTCCAAATACAGTACATTTTGGGGGTCCAAATACAGTACATTTTGGGGGTCCATGGCACACAAAAAAAAGTTTGAAAACCACCGATTAAGAAGGCATTCGTAGAATCAGCCTCAGGTCTTGATGGGTTAAAGCAGGGGTTCTCAACCCGTGGGTCGCGACCCCTCGGGGGGTCGCCAAATTATTTTAGGGGGTCCCCAAATTATGAAAAAAAAAAAGAAAAAAAAAAGATTTTGTTTAAAAAAAAAAAATTCACGATTTTTCAAAAATAGCAGACCTACAAGCTCGTAGCGCGCCACTCGGTGGCGCGCTATGAGCTTGTAGATCTGCTATTTTTAAATAGCTAAATTATAACAATGCTTAAAACACCAAAAGGGGTTCCCGCCCAAAATGGTTTAAGGTTATTGTAGCAGTCAATTTATATTGGGGGTCGGGAGGGGGCGGGGCGGGGGTCCCGAGACATTGCCAAAGCATTTCCGGGGGTCCCCGGCCAAAAACGTTGAGAACCCCTGGGTTAAAGGAGCACTTCAACCATGTTCAAGCACTAATGCTCATTATGTCTAACGTTGTGGTGCGTCAGTGGCATCATCGATAGGGATGCCAAGCTAATCTGAGATAGAAGCTGAACTGTCCACAGCCCCCCGCAGAGACACAGAGCCAGTAGACACAATGCCTTCTTATATTGTTGCTGTCGGGTGGAAACCTTGTGTGTCCAAACCCATATTTTTATTGTTATTGAAAAACACATTTTAAATTCTGAAAATAGCCGATCTACAGGCTCACGCACCCCATTCGGATGCTGTCAATGCACTGAATGAGATGGACATGATCACGTTTTAATCATACTATTGAATGGTCTAAGTAGGAGAGATACTGACTACCGACGAGCTCAGCAGGTGTTCTGTCGTTATTCTGTGGGTTGATGATGGCTACTGGTTTTGACCGCATCGGAGGTGTGGTCAAAACACTTGAGCCACCAGAGCTTAGAGTATATATGAATAGAGACGGCACCCGGATGAAACCCTGAGGCGAAATGGACATAGTGGCCGAATTTGATATTGCAGCGTGGGCCCAAACACATGAACGCGCTGGTCCGTTGACTATCATTGTGCACGTTCACGATGACACGTGAACGCTGAATGCCTGCAATGATAGTCAGCGGCAGCGCGTTCATGTGTTTGGGCCCAATCCATCCCAGAATGCACTCTGTTCCTACCCAGAATGCACAGTGAAATCGCCTCATGCGCTTTTGAGCAACTTAATGCAAGTGGATGGGAGGAGAACTCGGGTGCCGTCTCTATTCATATATACTCTAAGCACCAGAGACACGGCCGAGCGAGATAAAGCGAGCGAGTTGCCGTGCGAACATTGTGAAGGCGTCCGAGTCGCGACCCGATAGGCACAGAATAGTAAATCAGTTTGCCCCAACTGCTACTGTCCAGAAAGCCATCATCAACCTACAGAATAACGACAAAACACCTACTGGTAGGTCAGCATCTCACCTCCAGTACTTCAATAGTATCTCACCTACCAATCAATAGTCTGATTACATGTGATAATGTCCCTTTCAATGCATGACAGCACTTGAAACCGCTGAGTTACAACGCATCGCATCGCAACACTTGTAGATCGGCACTATTTCCACTATGGTTTTGTGCAACACTCTTGATTGACGAAGTAGGACATCACTTTACTAAAAAATAAAAAAGTTGAAAAATGGGCATACATGGTTTCTTACCAACAGCAACCATATCTTTATCTATAAATGCACCATGTCTCTGTACATCTGTATGTACTGTATGTGTGTACGGCTGGAATGCACATAACTAACAGTTTGTCCCACTGTCTTCAAATTCGACACGCGCGTTCCACACCCCCACAGGGTGTGCAGTGCCCAGTGTCGAGTCGGTCAGACCCATGGTTGTCCAGAACCGCCACAAAAGGCCTCTGCCCGGGCTCTGGACAGGGCCCCTGCCCATGCTCCATATATGGAGCTGGCCTGTTCTGACATCACAACACTCCATATTTGGGCATGCCTGACACAACTCCAAATATAGGAATAAAGGGACACAGAGAGACAGATACGGAAATCTCAAGGGACACAGACAGTGTAACGGGTACTCTGCACGGGTACAACGGGTATTGCATAGCTGGGTGGGGCATGGATCTTCAACTTCCATCGTTACCGACTCGGTGCTCTACAGCCGGGCACCGATCTACAGTAGTTGTAACAAATGCATATAGGTGTGGGAGTGTTGGGGTGGTCCTTAAAAGTTCAATTCATGCTAACCGTCCATAATATCTCCAAAAAGGTTGAGCACCACCAACACAACATAGTTACAGTACCATGAGATAGAGAGCATGCAGATAGCAGTTGGCAGATGCACACCAGATGTCGCCCGGGTTGAACCTGCAACCTTTCACTCACTTCTCTGAGCTGAGCCGTTTCCCTCTAAATCAGTGCTCCTCAAGACTTTCTGATTTCAAGGACCCCCTGTTTGGTATGCCTTAGTCCATAATTTATAGATCTGTTAGGGTCCATTAGATAGCAACTACGTTTTCCAGAAAACTTATTTTTTAACAAATCTTCCCTGGCATAAAACATTTTCAGATGGGAGTCCGCAGCCAAACTACTGATTTAGAAGGCATTCGTAGAATCGGTTCTCAGGTCGTAATGGCATCACGCAAGTGTTAAGAACCACTGCTCTTTGGTAGACCCCCCCCCAACCACCCACCCCCCCCCCCCCCCCCCCCCCCGCTCCATCCCCTGACCCCAACTGTACAAATAACTAAAACCTGGCAGAACAAAGATTGCACTCTCTTGTAACATTTTTGTGATCTAATTGATTTGTTGTTTTTCTACATCAACATGAAAGAATTGGTTAATGATGAAACGATTGCTCCGCATTCCCACTGTCCGTTTCTCCTACGTGGTCTCCCTCTCAGCTTTCTTAACATCTCTCTCCTACACGAATTTCTACAAGCTACGGATGCAGCAGGAGATTGAGGTCAAACAATCTCATTGCCCTCCCAGAGCCCAAATGAGCTGAAAATAAACAAAACAACATCGCACAGCTCTGAATAATGAATGACTTGCATTTGTCTCTTTAGAGCAGTGTAACCTATTTATTTTCAAGGACTCCCCAGTTTGATTATGCATTAGACTGGCGTCAACTCCGTTTGCAGTTTCCTGATTGGGTTAGAGTGGATGTAAAGGCTTCAACGTACTCCATTGGCTCCCCGTCCGTTTTAGAATTGATCTTAAGATTTTATTGTTTGTTTTAAAAACCCAAAAGGGGCTGATCTCATTAATCCATATATCCCAACCAGAGCCCTGAGATCGGCTGACCAGTCACTCCTGATTGTGCTTGATATACGTAGGACAACAGGACCAAAGGAGACCAAGCTTTCACTGTGGCCGGACCCAGTCTCTGGAACGCCCTCTGCTCTGTCATTGCTGCCTTTTAAGTCCTTAGTAAAAACGTTTTTCTTGCTCGCTTCCAATGTGTAATTAGCTCACCCTGGCCCTCATAGCCTACGTTTGACGTCCTGCATATATTGATATGCTTCTTGATATGTTGTTTTGACATGTTTTATCTTTTATCTGTTTTTCCTTACTTTTGCATTCCTGTCTTCTTATCTTCTTTTTCTTTTTGCCTGTTTGTATGTTTATGCACTGTAAAGCACTTTGGTTCGACCTTGGTCGTTGGAAATGTGCTATACAAATAAAGTTTGAGTTGATTTGATTTGATACTAGGGCGGGCGGAAACCAAAAACGTGCTCCTCCAAAATGATTCCCCTCGACCAGATTAAATTATTCAATTTGATGAATCTGAAAAGTTTCTACAAGTAGCCTACTTCTTCTAAATACTTTGCTTGGTATCTATTATTCCAACTCGTAGCGACTGATAAGACTGCTAGCTGGCTACAGATTCTTGTGATAAACAAAAACAAATGGCCGCCTGCCACAACTTCAACCGTATAACACTTTGACTTTCTAGATAGAATCTGAGAGTATGGCGTGGCCCAGCCTTCTGCTTCTTAACCACTTAAATCCCATATTATGGCTAACCGGAGTCCCTCAGGGCTCAATGGTAGTCTACTAGTCTTTTCAGTTTTCTGTTATTGTGGCAAAATCGTTGAAAATAGCTTATCGACAAGCCCACGACACGACGCAATGCTGGGGTTTAAGTGGTTAATGTCTACACACCTGCTGTTATTTGGACCTACCGAGGTGCTACCACGTTGTAAATACTGTACCTGCTGTACCTGATCTTGTTTAATTTCTCTTTCACACAAAACACATTTCACCCACTTCTTTACCACTAACTCTGTGATGTGACAATAAAGTTGATTCTGACCGGATCACACTGCTCAGTTCAGAATGAAAACCAGACTTCCAGCCTGTTTTACGAGTATGAAAATAAATAAATAAAAATAGAATCACTGCATGATGACCTGGTTCAGGCTACTTCAGAGGACTGACCAGCTGATGGTCTAACGAGCAGCACAGAGTCTCATTAGTCGTCGAGGACAGGATGGGAAAGCCCATCGATTATGGACCGCAATCAATACGATGGAACCAACCTCCCGGATGCGTACGCACGCACGCACACGCTCCTTATTAGGTATCACTAACCCTAAGGTGTCATGACAATAGCAGATCTACAAGCGTGCAACTATGAATTAGTCTATAACCCCCAACCTGATTCTCTTCCAAATTACAGCCTAAACTCTAAAAACATTATTTTGACAAGTGTGTGTGTGTGTGTGTGTGTGTGTGTGTGTGTGTGTGTGTGTGTGTGTGTGTGTGTGTGTGTGTGTGTGTGCACGCACACAAACAAACAAAAACACGTGGAGTGAGAATCATTGGAGTGAGAATCAGGTTATAGGAAATTGTCTCGGGTGGCAGTTGAGTATCACAGTACATACAACCCAACAACACACCTCATATACAGCAAACTAACACAGTACCACAGTACTGACACACAATATAGGGCCAATGTTGACCACCCCACATTAGGGCCCATATTTAAAATCAATAAACGACTAATAACTGAAGAAGTACAGTTCAAACGTTGGCCGTCATCTTCATGTTAATGATTGATGAATTGAACAAGTAGGACCGCAATGGAAACAGGACTGGTATTTTTAGCTACAAACTTGTTAAGTTTGTGCAAACTTACAAACTTGTTAAATTTGTAGCTGCTACAAAATCTGGAAGGCTAAAATCCAAGTTGAGCTGTGGCTTCAACTGCAGCTACAAAACCAATTGTTTAACCATTTCCAATCACCTTCTCTCTCGACACAATTAGCCCTTCGCTAAAACCCCACCCCTAAAGCGATTGTCCAATGCCAATTCAATATAGTTTAGCAACCGTTGCTATGCTGGTCAAGCTTTCATCACCTCATAGCTGTCAGTGTAATTTTGCATGGCTGCGTTGTTGCACACATACACAGCTTAACGTTGGGAAAGTTACACGACTGACGGCAATGATTGCAATAAAACTAATCACCGTAGTCTAACCATGCATTACATGAAAACTCCTGTCGGCTGGTCGTTAAAGTTGATTGAGTTGGATACTTTTTGAGTGGTGCAACCACCGCTATGTGTGTGGGTGGGTGGCTGGGTGGCTGGGTGCGTCTGAGCACGAAAACAGCATGGTTGTTTTTCACCACCTGTGCGCAACCTAACATACACACAAACACACACGCACATATTAACTGTATATATGGTGATTTCGGGTGTGCTAGTACAGTTACAGTACAGTACAGTACAGGGACCCCCACACGGTAACTCTGTCATTTCTCAACCGTTTCGGACGCGGGGCGGCTCGCCGGAATCGGGCCGGCACCCTTGGTGCGTTCCTGTCCAGTGCATAGCCATAACCGCTACTTCTAATTGTATTAAATTACATCAAACTCCCCAACATTGCAGCTTGAATTATCCTCGTTCTATCTGCAAAGTGTTTGTTTCATAAAAATCACACCCGTGTGAACTGAGTGGTGTAAGGTCTTATATAGCCTGATCAGCTGTGGTCTGACGTAATGTCTGACGTAATGAAATCACACCCGGGTGAACTGGGTGACCGTAGCAACCATGCTCATTTTTTGAGCACAGACAGACAGACACGTAAACTAACAAAGCCAGTCGTAGGAGTGGTTTACACCACTCAAAAATCACACCCGTGTGAACTGGGTGACCATAGCAACCATGCTAATTGTTTGGTACGAACAGACACGTAAACTAACAAAGCCAGTTGTAGGAGTGGTTTACACCACTCAAACATCCAAGGTAAACATGAAATTCCTTGCAGGTGATGCTCCTATGGCCAGCTTTGAGCATCTGTGTAAACACAAACATTGAAGACAAAAGTGTGTAAACACAAACATTGAAGACAAAAGTGTGTAAACACAAACACTGAAGACAAAAGTGAGGACACAAGTTGTGATTGGTCAGAATTAGATGATGTATGATGATGATAAGAGCGCCCCTCACTTCACACGGGTGTGATTTGAACCTGACAGGAAATGGAGAGAGAGATGGGGAATAACACGCAGCAAAGGCCGTCGGGATCGGGACTCAACCCGCAACGCACTGTCAGGCTACATCGCAGCCTAGGTGGCGCTATGGCCAGTGGCCCAGGCCATATTTACTTTATTCTTTATTCATAGCTGCCAGTTCCCACCTGATGTGGGAGTTCAGACTGATCCAGACCGTACAGAATAACTGCTAGCTTGCATAACGTCTTCAGACTAGGACTCAAGTCTAAGATAAACAGGCCATCACTATGTCCTCCAAAGAGGATGATACGATCTCCCACAATGCAACAGCAGCCACCAGTCATCCTTGACGGACTGTTCCCCATGGGCTTAACCTACTTCCAGGAGAAAGCCTCTGGACTGAATTTCCACAGATCATTGGGGTGCCGACTCAAGACATATTTGGAGTTCTTACCACCAAATATGTACAGATCTCCATTGTAGGTAAATGCTGAATGATAGCAGCGTCTGAGAATCTGTGCAGAAGGTGTGTTCATCCATTTATTGGTCTCTGTGTCAAACACTCTGATGTCCTTGTAGTACAGCCCCGTCCAGCCCCCAAATACAAACATCTTTGTCCCAATGATGGTGACAGTGACCCAATGAAGCAGATTGTGCAGTGTTTCTGGTGTTAATTAAAGTCCAGACCATTGTTGTGGTGTCCAACTTGTACATACAATGAAAATGAAGGGATGTCCGCACACTGTTTCACTGCTCCCAGGGAATGTCTTTATTGGTACAACGTTTAGACCTGTGTGGGTCTTCGCCAGGTATGTTCATGTATTGTACATGTCACTAGTCAATCCAGTCATCTGGTTGAATCCTCCATAGATAAACATGACCATCTCCAAGACACAGGCTGAGTGGTGCAATCTCCCCTCCGGAATAGTCCCAGATATCCTCGGCCTGAACCATGTGTGGGTGTCGACATCAAATGCATAAAGCACATTGTTGCAAAAATCATAATATTCTGTCCCCCCCAGATGTAGACGGTATGTTTCACCATGTTTTACCTGCAGTGTGGTTCCGGCACACGCAAGGAACATCAAGGGGAGGTTCTCCACTTCTAGTTGCCACGGGGGGCAACGTCCTCCATCTCAGAGACACTGTGTTGAAGACGTACACGTTGATGAGATCACTAGAGTAACCTCCAAATGAGGGGATTTGTAGCAGCCGGCTTTATGAAAGCAGTGACGCACAATGAATTAAGCAGCCTATAATAAAAAGGTGAAACACCCGACAGTAACAAATCAGCAATTCTAAGGGCCGATTCATACTCCTATTTTACCGCTGTAGTGCCTTAATGATTTCGGCTCGTCAGAAATTTTCAGTAGCACCGAAGAGCCGACTTTAGGACGGTACCCGTCCCCCCGAACCTCAAATTACGTCACATTGTAGGCTCTACGGAGCCGAACCGACTTTTATTCGGCTCTAAAATAGGAGTATGAATCGCGCCTTAGAACCGTTTGACCGCCATGTGCATATGGTCTATTGAGTATCAAACATGAGTATTCTGACCATTTTGAGCATCTCAGAACACCAGCTCCAGTGGTTAGAAGATAGAGCCATGTTTTAACTAGCGGTTATTTTAAAAATCACACCCGTGTACACACATACATAGACACAAACAGACAAAGCTGGTTGTTGGAGTGGTTTGCACCACTCAAAAAGGGCGTGGTCATTGTCGGGTATTTTGTATACATACATATAGACATTTACATATATATAGACATATGAGCATATGACGTGATGAATATATGTACCAATACCAGGGTATAATTGGTTATCGATGGTGACGTAACGATGACATCTCATTTCAGTGTCGGGTGGTCGTGGACTAAAGGTAATGCCCTATGTATACATGTATGTAATCTGACACCACTGCCATAACAGGCATAAGTAATCATTACCATACTTCAAAATACTACTTATTTTCCTCCAAAAGCAAGGTACGTAGCAAATAGCTAAACCTAATAATTCAATATTGCAAACGTTCTTTCACAGAGAGGCTGAGATTTGATAGTTTGTAGCGGTCTACAGTACTTGCACGCTCTGCTTACGCACTAGTAGGCCTACTTGTGTGCAACAAGCAAGTAGGCACTCGACAGAGTGCAGTTCTAGTTTAACATGCATCTCAATGGATGAGAAGGAAGGCTTGCCAATGTCTCCTCTAGTAACTAGCCTATGCCTATTGGACAAGGACGGGTTGGGGAGGGACTTAGCGAAAGGCTAATTCCTGATTGTAGTAGCGGGAAAGTAAATTATTTCTGTCAGCTAGTTCCATGTGCTTTTCAACCCCAGACTTAATTCTCATTTATATGTTTCTCGCTCATTGTCGGAGGAATGCTTACGCCAGCGAGCGTGTCGACTTCTGCTGCTGCAAAAGCTACAAAGATACGAAAAAGTAGCATTGAACATTGGAAAGTTACAATTTTAGGCTTCGTACTCACAAATGAGTGCACAGGGCAGATATGACAAATAACTTAAATATACAAAGAAATCTATGACACATTTAATATTCTTTCCAAAACATGTACAGTACAAAATAGCGGAAATAGTAAGCTTACAAGCTTGAGATCTGCTATTTCTGCTATTTACAGTAAAAGAGAATGTATGGACATAATCACAATTATCATCAGGACAGAAAATGTCTGTCCTGATGAAGGTCTAAGCGACCGCCGACCGAAACGTCGACCTAATATAGAGCAACATTTTTTGGGAAAGTGTCTGACAGTGTGCGGGACCTCTTCTTTGTCTTTCAAAGATACCCTTATGTAGAAGAGCCGCCATTGGACTGCATGGCCCCATGAAGTGAACGGAGTTTGCATAACTCTGTCTTACTCTATGGCTCTGGTGCTGCCGTGTGTGACCTTGTAGATCTGCTTTGTGTGTGTGTGTGTGTGTGTGTGTGTGTGTGTGTGTGTGTGTGTGTGTGTGTGTGTGTGCAGCAACAACCACATTCAACTAACTAAAATCAGATGTAACAGCTACATAGCCACATTATGCTATGTCGCTTATCTTTTGTACTGTAGGTGCCAGTGTGAACTAATCATAAAGCTGATAACAATTGTCAACAGTGGTGGAAAAAGTAGGCTACTCAATTGTTAACTCAATTGTACTCAATACTGCCATGCAGAAATACCTGCATCCATATATACTTAAAGTACCAAAAGTAAAAGTACTCATTGTGCAGAATGTCCCATATATTCCACAAGTTTGAAATGTATTAAAAATCTTTTGAAAATAGCCGATCTACAAGCTCACAATGCGTCTCATCGCGACGCATTGTTGTTGTATTGGAAATTGGAAATACTCAAGTAAAGTACAAATACCTGAAAATTGTACTTAAGTTAGGTTTTCAATCCTAAGGCTGATAACCGTTACCAACCCTTTAAAGCAGATAGTCCAGTGGTTCTCAATCAGTGGTCCGGGGACCACCAGTGGTCCTTGAGGTGGTTCCCAGGTGGTCCCCCAGCTAAATGATGGAGAGTTGGTAACCAAATGGACCCTCATTAGATTAACTCTTGAGAGTGTAAACCAAATGGTACATTTGGTTTCATTTTAAGCCCTCAACATAATATGACAGCATGTTGTCGCTATTTAAGCACATAAACCCTATCGTCCGTCTTCTTGGGCCAAAGACACTTGAGAGACAATAATATAGATAAGATAATATATGACAATAAATAATCGTATAATAATAATAATGTGGTAACTATTTCATGGTAAGTAAGTATACTATGTTAGTTGCAATAAGCCAAGCCGGAACAAAGTTGACTGATCGATTATTAAAATAAACATGCTCTGAAAATGCACACACAGCACACCCATCTGACCACAGCAGTCGATAGGTGACCAGATGGGTGCCGTGAATGCTTTTTAATGGTCTCTGATCCAGAGATGGTTGAGAACCACCGTCTTAGTCCACCATTCTGCAAAAATAGCCTGTATGTACTAATTTACAAATATAGAATAATAATATGGCATTTACAACGCATCTAACCAAAAAATGTATGGATCAAACCTGTGACCTTTTTTGTGACCGGACAGACAGACAGTCTGCGTTAGAGCACTATGTTGTCATTATAGTGTAACACTCTCTCTATGTGTGCGTGCGTGCGTGCGTGCGTGCGTGCGTGCGTGCGTGCGTGCGTGCGTGCGTGCGTGCGTGCGTGCGTGCGTGCGTGCATGCGTGCGTTTCAGTGCAGCATAAGGTGTCTTGGCTCTGACCGTGCTCACATGTGCTGCAGTCGTGTGTTATCAGCATATGTTGCATGGAGAGATAACACTCTGAACGTGCTCCCAAAAATAGACAGACGCAGCGACAACCATGACTCTGTCTAGTAGTAGAGGTGGAAAACGTACTAAAGATTCTTTACTCAACCACTCGAACCCCAGCGTCCATGTTCTGGCCAAAGAATTGCAGATCTACAAGCTCCAAGGTCGGCTTGTAGATCGGCTATATTTTCTACGTGATTTGGTGTAGGCAGAAGAAGCGCAGAAAAAAAGTAGCAATACCCAAATGCAGAAATACTCAGTTACAAGTAAATGTCCTGTAATCAATATCAATATAATATATTGATATTGATTACAGGACATTTAATATTATTAACTAATATTATTATATATATTATTAGTATTAGCATCATTATAACTAGCCCCAACCTCACATAAGCGGTCAGAATAATGGGATGTTGTAAATATGAAGGTAATTGTGACCAAACGATGCTGTTTCTGTGGGCTTATTTTTTGATTGTTGATAATGCACTTCTTTTCCTACGCACCTGTCTTAAGACTTCTTTTTCCTAGGTGTGTGAAAGTTTTTTTTTCTTCTTTTTTTTAACAAATAGACAAAAGTGTGAGCCAAAATGTTAGATAGATCGACCCTGACAAAGACCTTGTAGGTACTCGAAACGCCTTGACGTTGGTCTCTTTTCTTTGCCTTGCTCATAAATAAATAATTTCATATTTTTTCACCAAAGACGTGCCTTGGAATCTTTTTCTTTGCAAGTCTGCATTTTACACCTTTTGGAAATGAAGCACTACTTTGCAAAAACCTTTTTGAGATAAAAGTACAAAATAGGGCTTAAATGGTTATTAATGCATGTTTTGTAATAATAATCGAATCGAATCTACAAATAATAAGGTGTCACATTAACTAAGCGCGGCCTGAGTGTGATATGTGTCACTGCATGTACTCCTACTCTTGCAGGCTGGGGTGTCACCTGCTATAGTGGGGAGTGTTAAGGCTCATTCATAGTCTGGATTTTCGGTGGTGAGGTGACCACCGCTCCGGTGGTGAGCTGACCACCGGAGCTGAAATAACGTTGAGCGGTGGTGAGTAAAAACAGAGAGAAGGGCTGGGGCGGTGGCGGTGGTTTGCTCTTCACCGTGGCTTGTGACGTCATGTGTTGTGACTATGTATGAGCCTTTAGGCAGGTGAGCCAGTAAAATACGGCAGTGACAACACACTGAAATGTGTGTGGTAAGGAATCATTAATTTGGCAAAGACTAAATTGGGGGAAAAAGGAGTAAAAAGCAAAAAGAAGGGCCCAAAAAGAAGGAAAAACTGGAACAAACAGAGGTGGTGACATGACAATTCAATTTAGGAACATCATCATAGGTTCTGGTTTTGAACCCAGAACATTGTGAATGTGATTATTATGGTCTGCAAACAGGTTAGAAATTGAGTATTGAGTAGAAAGTGAAGTAAAAGTGTAAAAATCTAACAAAAGATAATTATGAAGTCACTGCTCAGCAAATTAACAATACAACAAATTGTGTTTTTTTAAGTGATGTGTAGGCCTAATTTCTGTTTATTAAAGAGCTGAAGAGACAATGTTTAGTGTTCAATGTCCGGGGACTATACGGATGAAATTTAGCATCCTTGCTTTTGGTGTAATGTATATGCTATGCTTGTCCCGTCAAAATAAAGTAATAAAGTATGGAGACCCCTGATACTGAACAAACAGAGCTTTAACTTTTTAACTTGCTTAGACAAAGAATTTAACACCTTTAAAGGAGTATTCAGTGATTTGGGTGATTTGGGGAGAAAAAAAAACAGTCCGCCACGGTAACAAGATGTGCACAAACATGCACGCGCTCTACAGTGGGGGTACACTACACGCAACAGGCCAACAGCACACGCACCAAGGCCCGCCCCGCTCGATCCTCATTGGAGGAAGGCCCCCTCTATCCTGATTGGATGAAGGCTTTCTCACCCACCACCAAAGCCAAAACTATTAGTATAGGTTTTTTTTTACCCCTGCGGTTCACTGGAGATAGGGAGTTACTAATTATCACAAAGATTATCACAAAAAAAATTATATAAAAAAAAAAAAAGTGATACAGTATTTTAATTAAGTGAAATCACTGAATATAGCTTTAATCAATTTGTATCATGATTTGTGACATCAATAATATTCATATCTCTTGAATTTCATCAAGATCATCAATCAATCAATCAATCTTTATTTATATAGCACATTTCAGACAACGAGTGCAGTTCAAAGTGCTTCACAGAAAGAGCAAAATATAACAAGAAAGAGCAAAAACATAACAAGAGAGCAGTAACTACATAGTAATAGTAATAGCAAAAACAGAAGGAGCAACTAAAATAGGAATCGGACATGCAATGATCTAAGTAAAAGCAATGCTAAAGAGGTGTGTCTTAAGATTTTGTTTAAAAATGTCCACAGATTCAAAGAACTGTAGATCCCTTGGCAGGCTGTTCCACAACAGCACAGGGGCATATCTAAAGGCGGCTTAGATCCAGTTGGGATAGCCTACATCCAGTTGGGATACTAAGAAATGGCACTTCAAATTAATATTGCAGAGCAAATACTTTTAAAGGACCACTTCATAAATGTTCAACCTTATCTTCACGTAGTTGGTCCTCCTCACTAATTCTCATTATTAGATGGAACCATTTCTGTGTAGCCTCTGTGTTAGAGGAGCGGCCTTGTTCCCGAAAGGTTGCCGGTTTGATTCCCCGGAGAGGGCAGGAAAAATCTGGGTGGAGAAGTGATTGTCATCACTCACCCAACACCGCTGAAGTGCCCTTGAGCAAGGCACTGAACCCCCAACTGCTCCCCCTGGAGCTGCTTAGTGGCCAACAGTATAAGACTGTGGTTGTAGCCTACTGGTCAGCTCCCAGGTTTTAATGTGTGTGTGTGTGCGTGTGTGTCTGTCTGTGTGTTTCTATGTGCAGGGCGTTGCTGAAAATGAGCACCTGTGCTCAGCTACTTCCCTGGGTAAATAAAGAATTAAAAAATTAATAAAAATAAATACATCATCAGAACTTCAGAAGGCAGGTTTGGTCATTTCAAAGAAGAACGCTAAACCTTCCAGAAAGAGAACATCTGTAGTTTCTGTTACCATACTGTAGCTTGGAATCCCCATCACTGATGATGTCATTGGTAGCCTACTGTAGGAACTGGTTTCTGAACTGTCCACAGCCCACCAATGAGACACAGGGCCAACAACTATAGACGACATATTGAACAGTAATTAAACGACTGATTATGTGAAGGTTAGCTTGAAAATTGGTGAAGTGCTATTATAGTATTTCTGTAATTAACTTATGTTAATTATTATTCTATTAGTCTAGCAGTTTTTACCCCTTAAAACCGGGAAAGCACCTGTGTCATTTTGGAGTGGAGTTTTGCGTTGGCTAATCAAAAGTGGCAGATGTACACAAACTCACTGCTGTTTTTGAAGTAGTGTGACAACTAGCCTACTGAGCAGAAGGCATTTCTAGAATGTTATAAAAGCGAATATGCTGAAGAAAACCATTGCGTTATGAAACACACAGCCATAGGTTACTATATGTTCTATAAGAAGTAATAACATACACATATGTTTTCGACAGGCTGACTGACTAACGGAGGTGTTTCAGCTCAGCTCAGGTGACACCACCGGCGACACCAAAGAACCTGCTGACTCTCAGAAAAAGAAAATAAACGCTCCGAATGTGCACAGTTGCACACATGTTTGTATGTGAGCGCGTGCGTGCGTGTGTATGTGTGCACATTCCTCACCCGCTGAAGTCACCATATTGTAGTCTATAGCGGCACAAAGTCCATCTTTAGAATAAAGTCCCGTAGTATCGCAGCTCTCTGGTCGCCGTTAGCTCCACTATGGCTCGTGCTGCGCGTTGGTGTTGTCAGCTCAACTGTTCGTAATTAAATGAAAAACGCACGAGCTCCTTAAATTGTTGTTGTTGTTGTGTAACTTTAACTGCATCCAGCGTAACGCTGTTGGTCGCCCAGCTCCATAATAATCGTGACTTGCACCGTGTCTCCCGGTCGGTGCACCAGCTCTTTGCACAGTGTGCACCTCTCTCTCTCTCTCGCTCTCTCTCCCTCTCCCTCTCTCTCTCTCTCTCTCTCTCTGTGTGTCTCTGTGTGTGTCTCTCTCTCTCTCTCTCTCTCTCTCTCTCTCTCTCTCTCTCTCTCTCTTTCTAATCTCTCTCTCTCTTTTTCTAACGTCTCTCTCTCTCTAGCTCTCTCTCTCACTCCCCCCCTTAGCTGCATGTAGGCTTTTCACTTCAGTTTCAGCCGGCCTGCGCAGACTCAGATGAGCGCGACACACACGCACGCGCGCTCACTCTCTCTCTCTCACACACACACGCGCGAGCAGATTACCGGTCTCGGTCTCTCTCTCTCTCTCTCTCTCTCTCTCTCTCTCTCTCTCTCTCTCACTCTGTCTGTGATCTGTGCCTAATGACAGCTGACAGACTACACTACACTGTGCAGTAGTGCCCCCCTTCTTTACATCTCACTGTGTGTGTCCCTCCTCCTGCTGGCCACTGGCAGAAAAAAACAACAATACTAGCCACAGAGAGAGGGAGAGAGAGAGAGAGAGGGAGAGAGAGACACGTGCAGAGAGAGAAAGTGAGAGATATCATGAGTGATACGCATGCACACACGCACACACACTTTAACACAGGTTTACTTTCATTTTCCAGACTGTACCATCCAACAACATATCTGTGCTTTTAACCACTTAAAACCCAGCATCCGTATCGTGCGGAAAGCTTTCGAAAAAAATAGCAGATCGACAAGCTCACGTGTCGTGTTGTGACACTTTGTGAGCTTGTCGATTGGCTATTTTCAGCAAAAGCTTTCCCAGAAAACAGAAGAGTTACTAGTATAGAGCCCTGAAGGACTCCAGGCCACCATAGGCCTTAAGCATAGGTTTAAGCGGTTAACCCATCACCACATCAAGCTGCGTTTAGTTAACCTCCATGACTCCGCCAGATGGGGCGCTCACAAGTTCACAATACAGCCTCCATCTGCGTTCGCTCAGGTATTGGCGTCTAAACCGACCCGCGCCGAGGCGCACCAATCAGCGGAAGCTGGGTGGGATGTAGGCGAGATTGAGTGCGACAACACCGAGAAGCACCTGTTGCTATTGTATTTCCTAGCGCATTCAAATTGGAAAATTGTCTTCCATTCTTGAAAGCAAGCGAAGACATGACCTATATCCGACACATTCCTGTTGGCGCAGCTACTATACGTCAAGTAGACACGTCAATATGATTGGTTTGAGTTAGCATGCCCCGACGGTGATAAGACAAACAGTCCCATCCAATCACCTGCCAGGTGGCTTGAAAAAATGGGACGGCATATTAGTATATATTTGTATGTCTTTAAATTTCTGATGAACTGAAAATGGAGGACCCTGATCCTTGTAGCAGATTTTGTATTGACCTGTACTTTCGTTGAACTGTACCCATTCTACAAACTGTGAACAATTTCTTCAACGATTGGGCTACAAAGATCCCAGGTGGAAGTACGTTGTGAAACATATGTAGCAAGCATCTTCCAGCATCTTCCATCGTCAGGTTAGCGTACTAGCCTTTTCAGGAATAAATCATACCAGTCGATAGACGAATCCACAGAAGGGTGCCCTGGGCGGGGCCATTACTGAGGTGTAATCCATGGAGCAGTGCCCTGTAGGCCAGCTGTAGCTAATCAGTGCTGCTGCGTTTAATGGTACACCTCAGTAATGGCAGCGCCCAGGGCACCCCTATGTGGATTTGTCTATAGGGCTGTCCCATTTGTCTTCAGATCAATTCTATCAATATTTTGTCTCGATTACAATTGACAGACTAAAGTAGCACATTCATAAGAAGAAAGAGATAGACGGTAGACGGCAACCAGACTTCATTTTAGTGGACGGGAGCAGGACGGTAAACTGAACAGGACGGCACGGCAGCCCAGCAGCCAGAACCAGCGACGGTAACGGCACACGGCAGATGGCATCAACGTTAAAATATCTAAACTTTTTACCGTTCCGTGCCGTCCAGCAGGTTTTGCTGTTTGCCGTCTACCGCTTGCCTGATTCCATGTGAATGCAGCAATGCAGCATAAGCAGGTTATTATTGGTTATAAATGTCGGTTTCGATTTCGGTTGACTAACCAGCCTCGCCACTAAATGCATGTCTTCAAAAGTTATACAACCACCAGCAAGTGCATTATAAATTAACACAGATACAACTTTGTTATCTCTGCAGATTGACAAGGCCTGTCTCCCTCTCAGCTTTCCTTATCATCTGTCTCTCCTACACTCTGTCTCCATCTCAGCTTTCCTTACCGTCTGTCTCTCCTACACTGTCTCCCTCTCAGCTTTCCTTATCGTCGGTCTCTCCTACACTGTCTGCCTCTCAGCTTTCCTTATCGTATGTCTCTCCTACACTGTCTCCCTCTCAGCTTTCCCCACCGTCTGTCTCTCCTACACTGTCTCCCTCTCAGCTTTCCTTATCGTCTGTCTCTCCTACACTCTGTCTCCCTCTCAGCTTTTCCGTCTGTCTCTCCCACAGGACAAACCGCATGCTGCATGCTTAACAACAGTTCCAGTGAACAGTGACTCACCTCATATGCAAAGCATCATGGGTATAGCCTGCTCATCTGCAGGTGTCTGGGTGCAGTCAGTCATCATCTGGTTGTCTGTGAACGGGACAGGAGAACAGCTCATGGATTTCAAACGTTCAGGTGTACAGTATGTTGTTTGTCTTATAGGAACATCTATTGGTCTGCTGCAGGGGTCTTCAGCCTTTTTCAGGCCAAAAACCCTTTAGCTCACTGGTTCCCAAACACTGGGTGCGGGACCTATCTGTGGGTCGCAGACACATTTTTATGGGTCCCTTTATTTTTGGTTTTCCACATTTGGTTTTTTATTATTATTTCAAAACATTTAAAAAAAACATTCCCAAAAAAGCAAACATTTTCATGAATTGAAAACAAAATTCAAAGATTTTTTTTTACCGGTAATTTTATGAAGAAATCAAAGAAAAATCTAAGAAAATCCCCAAATAAAACAAATGTTTAAGAAGTGAACAATGTTTAAGCTAAAGTGAAAATAACAGATCTGCTATTGTCACTATACTAGCTTGATTCCCAGGCAAACGTCTAATTTCCTTATTGGGTCTTGAGCTAAAAGGTTTGGGAACTACTGCTTTACTGCTATGTTGCAGATTAAACTTTTCCATATATCGCTTCATAGACTTGACAGCACTATCATCAGTGCTGTGTGAATTCATGTTTTTTTTGTTTTTTTTAATACATGTCAATGTGCATTTTCAGACATTCAACCAGACTTAAACTATTGGAGTGAATGGAGAAATGCTTTTTCTACGTTGCATTTTCCTAATAAAAGTGAAAATGCAAGAAGAAAAAAAGAAATGAGAAGAGTCTGCAGGAAGCTGAACCAACAACAACAAGCAAAAGGAGAAGTGAGTGTCACTGTGAGAGCGTCCAAATACACAACATCTGTCACCCCTTCCCCCTGTGTGTGTGTATGTGTGTGTATGTGTGTGTACGTGTGTGTGTGTGTGTGTGTGTGTGTGTGTGTGTGTGTGTGTGTGTGTGTGTGTGTGTGTGTGTGTGTGTGTGTGTGTGTGTGTGTGTGTGCGTGCGTGAATGTGTTTGTTGGCAACTCAAACCATAGCTCTCTAGCACACACCTGCTCACTGTGAGTTGAAGGCAGTTGTGTGTCTGTGTGTCGCGCACGCACGCACGTACGCACGCACGCACGCACGCACGCACGCACACACTGTGTGTGTGTGTGTGTGTGTGCGTGCGTGCGTGTAAGGATGGATGGACAGCTGATCTCACACGCAGACACAATTGCACAAAGACATGAGACCCCCCACCTCTGCATGCACCCCCCTTTCACCTCTGAGGAGTGACAGAGGGTTTCTGTGTCAGGGGCCGGACAAGGACAGTGTCTCTCATACTGAGTGGACATTATAGGACAGTAGAGGACAGTGGATTAACCACTTAAACCCCATGTGGTTGAGCGGGGTCCCTCAGGGCTCTATCCTATAGTGTCTTCACTGTATTCCGTTATTGTGGGGAAAGCTTTCGCTGAAAAGTAGCCGCTTGCCCCCACAATGCGGATGCTGGGGTTTAACCAACTCAGGACAAGTGTGGACAAGGACGGATACATGTGCACCGCACAGACAAACAGTCTGGTGAGACGTATGAGGACACTAGGCAGGAGGCAAACCATAGTCCTAGAGACCTCTCAGTGCCTGCGCTGCTATCCCCCAAGAACGCACAAGGCAGAGAGAGCTTCCTGTTCGTTCTGGCAGGAGAGAAAGAACAGTGGGCGGGTCCGCGGGGGGTGCCCTGGGCGTGGCGGTCACTGGGGTGTGGTTAAGCACTGGTTTGCTGCACCTGGCCGGCAGATTTCTTACTTCCCTGTACTCCCGGTGCTGGTTGCGCCTCGGTGGTGGCTGTGCCCGGGGTGCCCCTCCGCGTGGACTTGTCTATAGCTGGAAGCCTGGAGGAGAGGGGCAGTGACTTGGCCAATCACTGCTGACCCACCAACTGGAGAGTTTAGTGGTTGAGGGTTGAAACACTCTAAGAAGGTTGGAGACCACCTGATGACCTCTCTTCCAGGCCAAGGCTTCATCCATTATAGGAATGGATTGCATTCGCATCTTCGATTTACAAACTTATACTTTAGCTATCTTTGAAAGATCGTGAAAATGTGGCGCAAATCTTTTAATATACTGTATATTCTTTCAGAGCGAATTTTTTTTACTCAAATCTTTGCTTCTGGGGGGTCCCTGGAACAACATATTTTCAGATGGGGGTCCGCGACCAAATACAATTCATTCTGGGGGTCCTTGACATGAAAAAGATTGAGCACTACTGACAGAATTTTTTTTTTTAGAATCGGCCTCAGGTCTAAATGGGTTAACTATGGTTAACGATCAATCACTATGTTGGATCCTGTCATTGTAGGTGGAAATCAGATCGCTTTAGTGTCCTTATAATTGCACGACACTGCCGTGCGACGACATATAAAATAGCGCTTAGTGGTTAATTGATCTGTGGATATGTTGTTATTTTTCTAATAATATACCCACACTTCTTGATTATTCAATTAATACGCTTTAATTAAGAATGGATCAGCATGGACCAGAAAGGGTGTGTCTATATATCACAGCTGTACTGATCAAGGTTCATGTTGTCCTCTCCTGCCCTCTAATCTCGAATTCTCCCCACACTCCTTTTCTACCCTTCTGTCCTCTCATCTCCTCTCCATGTCTCCTCTGCTGCCCATACGCACACACACACACACACACACACACACACACACACACACACACACACACACACACACACACACACACACACACACACACACACACACACACACACAGTATGTATTTTACTAGAGAGAGAGAGAGAGAGAGAGAGAGAGAGAGAGAGAGAGAGAGAGAGAGAGAGACCTACTTCTTGATTGTGATTAATTTGTGTTGCTAGGTAACGGCAGTGGAAGCACAGTGAGTTTTGGCTCCAAAGAAAAGGGCGGCACAGCAGATACGTTTCAACACCACTACGCTGCCACTGTTTCCAAAACAGTGGGTCGGGACCCATTTGTGGGTCGCAGATTCCCTTTTTTTTGGGTTGCGAGTGAGTGAGTGAGTGAGTGAGTGAATACCTTCATTTTTGGTTTCCTACATTTTGTCATTCATTATTATTTTAAGCAATTTTCTAAAGATGTCCACATAAAAATCACACATTTTGAATATGAAACAAAAATATGAACGCATGCAAAATACATGATTCTCAAATGTTACAGGGTGCGACGCCCCAGAATAATCATAATTTGAACTGGGGACCCCCCAAAATAATTGGTGGCAGTGTAGCACTGGGGACCCTCCACCCTGACAAGCACTTGGAATTGTAGGAGTTGAGGCTTTAAGTTTAGTTTGACTCACTTCCACAGATGAATAATTGTGTAAAAATGGTGCCTCTTTCTTATAATATTCACCAATTTCGCCAATAGCCTACAGCAGTTCATACAGGAACGTAACCTCACCCCTTTACTGCCAAAGTGTGACTCTGTAACGCTATGCCACATGTTGTCAGCTTGTAGATCATTATGCAGATCATGCTGTGTGTGTGTGTGTGTGTGTGTGTGTGTGTGTGTGTGTGTGTGTGTGTGTGTGTGTGTGTGTGTGTGTGTGTGTGTGTGCTCTGGTTTTTATATCTTTGTGGGGACACAAATCTGTTTACACAGTCACGTCATGGGGACCAGTTACGGTATGGGGACAAAAAACCTAGTCCCCATGAGGGAAACCGTTAAAAAACCAACCCAGGAGATGCTTTATATGTGCCTGTGAGGTTTTTAGCCTTGGCCCATAAGGGACGTTTTTTGATCATCGTGTGTGTGTAAGTGGTGCTCAGTATCTCCCCCTAAGGGTTTTAGCTGCTATTGCACTCATTACATTCTCACACACACTTTTGTGGCCGCACCCACATCATTATGTGGCCCCACCCACCCTGTTCCCCACAAGGAGGGATTATACCATCAAATTGAGTGTTAACAGGTGTAACAGAACAGGAGATTCCAGAACAAGGCAGTGAAGATGGAAGCAAAAGCAAAACACAAGGTAAGCTATTTTTTTCTGAATGAACAATTAATAAAAACAGTGCTCAACCACAGATATTTGAAAGATCACTATAACCAGTATTTGACCATAACATTTTGTGAATTAGCTCTGATTATTAAGATAGCTCAGTTAACTAAGTTAGCTCATAACATTTTGTGAATTAGCTCTGATTATTAAGCTAGCTCAGTTAGCTAAGTTAGCTCAAATGGCTCACATGGGCTAAAGACAGTTTAGATCAGTTAGAGGGATTGCTTTTCCTGTACTTTCAGGTTAGTAATGACCTTAAAACTACTGTTTTGTAACACAAATAATTCTGTGATGAAGTTAAGATACTTAGCTTCAGGTTAGCTTCAGATATAAGGATGATGTTGTTTGGTGGTAATTTCATGTAATGTAATCCAATGTGGGCTCCTGAAACGTTTTTTTTGCTATTATTTTCTGTGAAAATAGTCAGAATGGGTATACAATTTCGTTTTTGTGTTAGGACTTTCTACTGTATAAAGTATATATGTTGAGTTTGGTCCAGTTTGTAGGGTTGTAGCATTAGCTTCCTTTAGCTGCTGTCTTTCTGTGTAGCACTGTAGCAGTGCAGCCAGTGACTCTGCAATGATGTGATATTAAAGAAAATGGTAATAATAGGCAGAATAATTGAAACATCAGAAGACGTCCCCATGATGCACATTAGCACGGGGTCCCCAATATGCATGTTTTAAGATGTGTGTGTGTGTGTATTTATGCAAGCTTGAAGGCAAAATAATTGAAACTTCAGAAGACGTCCCCGTGATGCACATTTAGCACGGAGTCCCCAAGATGCATGTTTTAAGATGTGTGTGTGTGTTTGTTTGTGTGTGTATTTATATGTCCCCGTGATGCACATTAGCTTAAAGTGTGTTAAATGTCCCCATATATCACAAAACTGAAAGTGTGTTCTAAATACCTACTATCTATCTACTATTTAGTATGACTGTCCGTTCTCTCACACACTCACTCTGTATAATTATGTCAATTTAACAACATAGCCGCAGCCAACTGGTGGTGTTTTTTCCTTTACTGGGGCTTATCAGACTTAACATTATGGTAATGTTTCGGGCCGGGCTAAGCCTTGGGTTTGACCAGTTCGGGTCCAGGCTTTAATTGTCAGGCCCGTTGAGAACTCTAACAGCATGTATGTCCCCGTGACGCACATTAGCCTAAAGTAAAAGGCATTAAAAGTCTAAATATTGTAGATCACATAATAGGCAGAATAATTGAAACATCAGAAGACGACCCCATGATGCACATTAGCACGGGGTCCCCAATATGCATGTTTTAAGATGTGTGTGTGTGTGTGTGTATTTATGCAAGCTTGAAGGCAAAATATTGAAACTTCAGAAGATGTCCCCATGATACACATTTAGCACGGAGTCCCCAAGATGCATGTTTTAAGATGTGTGTGTGTGTGTTTGTTTGTGTGTATGTATTTATATGTCCCCGTGATGCACATTAGCTTAAAGTGTGTTAAAGGTCCCCATATATCACAGAACTGAAAGTGTGTTCTAAATACCTACTATGTAACAAAATGGTATATTGGACTACATCAGGATGTTGTAATACTAGTAACATTATCTTACATGAGTTATTTCGAACTCGCTTTTATCCAAAGCAACTTCCAATAAGTGCATTCAACATTGATAGTCAAGTGCACTACTTTCACATGCCTAACTCTTTTAAATATTCAATGAATCTTATTCTAAACAGATGTTGAATGACATGCCTGCAACAGGGGGTGGAGACTCCCCCACAGACACACATGGCTCCAGCAGTTGCCAAGACATCCACTTCCATTGAAAAGGTAAATGGGGAGAGCACACCTTACAAGGATGTTGTGTAATGTCCTAATGTCTAGTATGACTGTCCGTTCTCTCACACACTCACTCGGTATAATGATGTAAATTTAACAACATAGCCGCAGCCAACTGGTGGTGTTTTTTCCTTTACTGGGGCTTATCAGACTTAACATTATGGTAATGTTTCGGGCCGGGCGAAGTCTTGGGTTGGACCAGTTCGGGTCCAGGCTTTATTGTCAGGCCCGTTGAGAACTCTAACAGCATGTATGTCCCCGTGACGCACATTAGCCTAAAGTAAAGGGCATTAAAAGTCTAAATATTGTAGATCCCATAATAGGCAGAATAATTGAAACATCAGAAGACGACCCCATGATGCACATTAGCACGGGGTCCCCAATATGCATGTTTTAAGATGTGTGTGTGTGTGTGTGTATTTATGCAAGCTTGAAGGCAAAATAATTGAAACTTCAGAAGACGTCCCCGTGATGCACATTTAGCACGGAGTCCCCAAGATGCATGTTTTAAGATATGTGTGTGTGTTGGTTTGTGTGTGTATTTATATGTCCCCGTGATGCACATTAGCTTAAAGTGTGTTAAATGTCCCCATATATCACAAAACTGAAAGTGTGTTCTAAATACCTACAATCTATCTACTATTTAGTATGACTGTCCGTTCTCTCACACACTCACTCGGTATAATTATTTCAATTTAACAACATAGCTGCAGCCAACTGGTGGTGTTTTTTCCTTTACTGGGGCTTATCAGACTTAACATTATAGTAATGTTTCGGGCCGGGCTAAGCCTTGGGTTTGACCAGTTCGGGTCCAGGCTTTAATTGTCAGGCCCGTTGAGAACTCTAACAGCATGTATGTCCCCGTGACGCACATTAGCCTAAAGTAAAGGGCATTAAAAGTCTAAATATTGTAGATCACATAATAGGCAGAATAATTGAAACTACAGAAGACGTCCCCATGATGCACATTTAGCACGGAGTCCCCAAGATGCATGTTTTAAGATGTGTGTGTGTTTGTTTGTGTGTGTGTATTTATATGTCCCCGTGATGCACATTAGCTTAAAGTGTGTTAAATGTCCCCATATATCACAGAACTGAAAGTGTGTTCTAAATACCTACTATGTAACAAAATGGTATATTGGACTACATCAGGATGTTGTAATACTAGTAACATTATCTTACATGAGTTATTTCGAACTCGCTTTTATCCAAAGCAACTTCCAATAAGTGCATTCAACATTGATAGTCAAGTGCACTACTTTCACATGCCTAACTCTTTTAAATATTCAATGAATCTTATTCTAAACAGATGTTGAATGACATGCCTGCAACAGGGGGTGGAGACTCCCCCACAGACACACATGGCTCCAGCAGTTGCCAAGACATCCACTTCCATTGAAAAGGTAAATGGGGAGAGCACACCTTACAAAGATGTTGTGTAATGTCCTAATGTCTAGTATGACTGTCCGTTCTCTCACACACTCACTCGGTATAATGATGTGAATTTAACAACATAGCCGCAGCCAACTGGTGGTGTTTTTTTCTTTACTGGGGCTTATCAGACTTAACATTATGGTAATGTTTCGGGCCGGGCCAAGCCTTGGGTTGGACCAGTTCGGGTCCAGGCTTTATTGTCAGGCCCGTTGAGAACTCTAACAGCATGTATGTCCCCGTGACGCACGTTAGCCTAATGTAAAGGGCATTAAAAGTCTAAATATTGTAGATCACATAATAGGCAGAATAATTGAAACATCAGAAGACGACCCCATGATGCACATTAGCACGGGGTACCCAATATGCATGTTTTAAGATGTGTGTGTGTATTTATGCAAGCTTGAAGGCAAAATAATTGAAACTTCAGAAGACGTCCCCATGATGCACATTTAGCACGGAGTCCCCTAGATGCATGTTTTAAGATGTGTGTTTGTTTGTGTGTGTGTATTTATATGTCCCCGTGATGCACATTAGCTTAAAGTGTGTTAAATGTCCCCATATATCACAGAACTGAAAGTGTGTTCTAAATACCTACTATGTAACAAAATGGTATATTGGACTACATCAGGATGTTGTAATACTAGTAACATTATCTTACATGAGTTATTTCGAACTCGCTTTTATCCAAAGCAACTTCCAATAAGTGCATTCAACATTGATAGTCAAGTGCACTACTTTCACATGCCTAACTCTTTTAAATATTCAATGAATCTTATTCTAAACAGATGTTGAATGACATGCCTGCAACAGGGGGTGGAGACTCCCCCACAGACACACATGGCTCCAGCAGTTGCCAAGACATCCACTTCCATTGAAAAGGTAAATGGGGAGAGCACACCTTACAAAGATGTTGTGTAATGTCCTAATGTCTAGTATGACTGTCCGTTCTCTCACACACTCACTCGGTATAATGATGTGAATTTAACAACATAGCCGCAGCCAACTGGTGGTGTTTTTTTCTTTACTGGGGCTTATCAGACTTAACATTATGGTAATGTTTCGGGCCGGGCCAAGCCTTGGGTTGGACCAGTTCGGGTCCAGGCTTTATTGTCAGGCCCGTTGAGAACTCTAACAGCATGTATGTCCCCGTGACGCACGTTAGCCTAATGTAAAGGGCATTAAAAGTCTAAATATTGTAGATCACATAATAGGCAGAATAATTGAAACATCAGAAGACGACCCCATGATGCACATTAGCACGGGGTACCCAATATGCATGTTTTAAGATGTGTGTGTGTATTTATGCAAGCTTGAAGGCAAAATAATTGAAACTTCAGAAGACGTCCCCATGATGCACATTTAGCACGGAGTCCCCAAGATGCATGTTTTAAGATATGTGTGTGTTTGTTTGTGTGTGTGTATTTATATGTCCCCGTGATGCACATTAGCTTAAAGTGTGTTAAATGTCCCCATATATCACAGAACTGAAAGTGTGTTCTAAATACCTACTATGTAACAAAATGGTATATTGGACTACATCATGATGTTGTAATACTAGTAACATTATCTTACATGAGTTATTTCTAACTCGCTTTTATCCAAAGCAACTTCCAATAAGTGCATTCAACATTGATAGTCAAGTGCACTACTTTCACATGCCTAACTCTTTTAAATATTCAATGAATCTTATTCTAAACAGATGTTGAATGACATGCCTGCAACAGGGGGTGGAGACTCCCCCACAGACACACATGGCTCCAGCAGTTGCCAAGACATCCACTTCCATTGAAAAGGTAAATGGGGAGAGCACACCTTACAAGGATGTTGTGTAATGTCCTAATGTCTAGTATGACTGTCCGTTCTCTCACACACTCACTCGGTATAATGATGTAAATTAAACAACATAGCCGCAGCCAACTGGTGGTGTTTTTTCCTTTACTGGGGCTTATCAGACTTAACATTATGGTAATGTTTCGGGCCGGGCCAAGCCTTGGGTTGGACCAGTTCGGGTCCAGGCTTTATTGTCAGGCCCGTTGAGAACTCTAACAGCATGTATGTCCCCGTGACGCACATTAGCCTAATGTAAAGGGCATTAAAAGTCTAAATATTGTAGATCACATAATAGGCAGAATAATTGAAACATCAGAAGACGACCCCATGATGCACATTAGCACGGGGTACCCAATATGCATGTTTTAAGATGTGTGTGTGTATTTATGCAAGCTTGAAGGCAAAATAATTGAAACTTCAGAAGACGTCCCCATGATGCACATTTAGCACGGAGTCCCCAAGATGCATATTTTAAGATATGTGTGTGTTTGTTTGTGTGTGTGTATTTATATGTCCCCGTGATGCACATTAGCTTAAAGTGTGTTAAATGTCCCCATATATCACAGAACTGAAAGTGTGTTCTAAATACCTACTATGTAACAAAATGGTATATTGGACTACATCAGGATGTTGTAATACTAGTAACATTATCTTACATGAGTTATTTCGAACTCGCTTTTATCCAAAGCAACTTCCAATAAGTGCATTCAACATTGATAGTCAAGTGCACTACTTTCACATGCCTAACTCTTTTAAATATTCAATGAATCTTATTCTCTAAACAGATGTTGAATGGCATGCCTGCAACAGGGGGTGGAGACTCCCCCACAGACACACATGGCTCCAGCAGTTGCCAAGACATCCACTTCCATTGAAAAGGTAAATGGGGAGAGCACACCTTACAAGGATGTTGTGTAATGTCCTAATGTCTAGTATGACTGTCCATTCTCTCACACACTCACTCGGTATAATGATGTAAATTTAACAACATAGCCGCAGCCAACTGGTGGTGTTTTTTCCTTTACTGGGGCTTATCAGACTTAACATTATGGTAATGTTTCGGGCCGGGCCAAGCCTTGGGTTGGACCAGTTCGGGTCCAGGCTTTATTGTCAGGCCCGTTGAGAACTCTAACAGCATGTATGTCCCTGTGACGCACATTAGCCTAATGTAAAGGGCATTAAAAGTCTAAATATTGTAGATCACATAATAGGCAGAATAATTGAAACATCAGAAGACGACCCCATGATGCACATTAGCACGGGGTACCCAATATGCATGTTTTAAGATGTGTGTGTGTATTTATGCAAGCTTGAAGGCAAAATAATTGAAACTTCAGAAGACGTCCCCATGATGCACATTTAGCACGGAGTCCCCAAGATGCATGTTTTAAGATATGTGTGTTTTTGTTTGTGTGTGTGTATTTTTATGTCCCCATGATGCACATTAGCTTAAAGTGTGTTAAATGTCCCCATATATCACAGAACTGAAAGTGTGTTCTAAATACCTACTATGTAACAAAATGGTATATTGGACTACATCAGGATGTTGTAATACTAGTAACATTATCTTACATGAGTTATTTCTAACTCGCTTTTATCCAAAGCAACTTCCAATAAGTGCATTCAACATTGATAGTCAAGTGCACTACTTTCACATGCCTAACTCTTTTAAATATTCAATGAATCTTATTCTAAACAGATGTTGAATGGCATGCTTGCAACAGGGGGTGGAGACTCCCCCACAGACACACATGGCTCCAGCAGTTGCCAAGACATCCACTTCCATTGAAAAGATAAATGGGGAGAGCACACCTTACAAGGATGTTGTGTAATGTCCTAATGTCTAGTATGACTGTCCGTTCTCTCACACACTCACTCGGTATAATGATGTAAATTTAACAACATAGCCGCAGCCAACTGGTGGTGTTTTTTCCTTTACTGGGGCTTATCAGACTTAACATTATGGTAATGTTTCGGGCCGGGCCAAGCCTTGGGTTGGACCAGTTCGGGTCCAGGCTTTATTGTCAGGCCCGTTGAGAACTCTAACAGCATGTATGTCCCTGTGACGCACATTAGCCTAATGTAAAGGGCATTAAAAGTCTAAATATTGTAGATCACATAATAGGCAGAATAATTGAAACATCAGAAGACGACCCCATGATGCACATTAGCACGGGGTACCCAATATGCATGTTTTAAGATGTGTGTGTGTATTTATGCAAGCTTGAAGGCAAAATAATTGAAACTTCAGAAGACGTCCCCATGATGCACATTTAGCACGGAGTCCCCAAGATGCATGTTTTAAGATATGTGTGTTTTTGTTTGTGTGTGTGTATTTTTATGTCCCCATGATGCACATTAGCTTAAAGTGTGTTAAATGTCCCCATATATCACAGAACTGAAAGTGTGTTCTAAATACCTACTATGTAACAAAATGGTATATTGGACTACATCAGGATGTTGTAATACTAGTAACATTATCTTACATGAGTTATTTCTAACTCGCTTTTATCCAAAGCAACTTCCAATAAGTGCATTCAACATTGATAGTCAAGTGCACTACTTTCACATGCCTAACTCTTTTAAATATTCAATGAATCTTATTCTAAACAGATGTTGAATGGCATGCTTGCAACAGGGGGTGGAGACTCCCCCACAGACACACATGGCTCCAGCAGTTGCCAAGACATCCACTTCCATTGAAAAGATAAATGGGGAGAGCACACCTTACAAGGATGTTGTGTAATGTCCTAATGTCTAGTATGACTGTCCGTTCTCTCACACACTCACTCGGTATAATGATGTAAATTTAACAACATAGCCGCAGCCAACTGGTGGTGTTTTTTCCTTTACTGGGGCTTATCAGACTTAACATTATGGTAATGTTTCGGGCCGGGCCAAGCCTTGGGTTGGACCAGTTCGGGTCCAGGCTTTATTGTCAGGCCCGTTGAGAACTCTAACAGCATGTATGTCCCTGTGACGCACATTAGCCTAATGTAAAGGGCATTAAAAGTCTAAATATTGTAGATCACATAATAGGCAGAATAATTGAAACATCAGAAGACGACCCCATGATGCACATTAGCACGGGGTACCCAATATGCATGTTTTAAGATGTGTGTGTGTATTTATGCAAGCTTGAAGGCAAAATAATTGAAACTTCAGAAGACGTCCCCATGATGCACATTTAGCACAGAGTCCCCAAGATGCATGTTTTAAGATATGTGTGTTTTTGTTTGTGTGTGTGTATTTTTATGTCCCCATGATGCACATTAGCTTAAAGTGTGTTAAATGTCCCCATATATCACAGAACTGAAAGTGTGTTCTAAATACCTACTATGTAACAAAATTGTATGTTGGACTACATCAGGATGTTGTAATACTAGTAACATTATCTTACATGAGTTATTTCTAACTCGCTTTTATCCAAAGCAACTTCCAATAAGTGCATTCAACATTGATAGTCAAGTGCACTACTTTCACATGCCTAACTCTTTTAAATATTCAATGAATCTTATTCTAAACAGATGTTGAATGGCATGCCTGCAACAGGGGGTGGAGACTCCCCCACAGACACACATGGCTCCAGCAGTTGCCAAGACATCCACTTCCATTGAAAAGGTAAATGGGGAGAGCACACCTTACAAGGATGTTGTGTAATGTCCTAATGTCTAGTATGACTGTCCGTTCTCTCACACACTCACTCGGTATAATGATGTAAATTTAACAACATAGCCGCAGCCAACTGGTGGTGTTTTTTCCTTTACTGGGGCTTATCAGACTTAACATTATGGTAATGTTTCGGGCCGGGCCAAGCCTTGGGTTGGACCAGTTTGGGTCCAGGCTTTATTGTCAGGCCCGTTGAGAACTCTAACAGCATGTATGTCCCCGTGACGCACATTAGCCTAATGTAAAGGGCATTAAAAGTCTAAATATTGTAGATCACATAATAGGCAGAATAATTGAAACATCAGAAGACGTCCCCATGATGCACATTAGCACGGGGTACCCAATATGCATGTTTTAAGATGTGTGTGTGTATTTATGCAAGCTTGAAGGCAAAATAATTGAAACTTCAGAAGACGTCCCCATGATGCACATTTAGCACGGAGTCCCCAAGATGCATGTTTTAAGATATGTGTGTGTTTGTTTGTGTGTGTGTATTTATATGTCCCCGTGATGCACATTAGCTTAAAGTGTGTTAAATGTCCCCATATATCACAGAACTGAAAGTGTGTTCTAAATACCTACTATGTAACAAAATGGTATATTGGACTACATCAGGATGTTGTAATACTACTAACATTATCTTACATGAGTTATTTCGAACTCGCTTTTATCCAAAGCAACTTCCAATAAGTGCATTCAACATTGATAGTCAAGTGCACTACTTTCACATGCCTAACTCTTTTAAATATTCAATGAATCTTATTCTAAACAGATGTTGAATGACATGCCTGCAACAGGGGTTGGAGACTCCCCAACAGACACACATGGCTCCAGCAGTTGCCAAGACATCCACTTCCATTGAAAAGGTAAATGGGGAGAGCACACCTTACAAGGATGTTGTGTAATGTCCTAATGTCTAGTATGACTGTCCGTTCTCTCACACACTCACTCGGTATAATGATGTAAATTTAACAACATAGCCGCAGCCAACTGGTGGTGTTTTTTCCTTTACTGGGGCTTATCAGACTTAACATTATGGTAATGTTTCGGGCCGGGCCAAGCCTTGGGTTGGACCAGTTCGGGTCCAGGCTTTATTGTCAGGCCCGTTGAGAACTCTAACAGCATGTATGTCCCCGTGACGCACATTAGCCTAATGTAAAGGGCATTAAAAGTCTAAATATTGTAGATCACATAATAGGCAGAATAATTGAAACATCAGAAGACGTCCCCATGATGCACATTTAGCACGGAGTCCCCAAGATGCATGTTTTAAGATGTGTGTTTGTTTGTTTGTGTGTGTGTTTTTATATGGCCCCGTGATGCACATTAGCTTAAAGTGTGTTAAATGTCCCCATATATCACAGAACTGAAAGTGTGTTCTAAATACCTACTATCTATCTACTATTTAGTATGACTGTCTTTTATTGGTTTGGGTTTTATTGGTGTGTATTTGTTAACCCCCTGCACTGCATGTTTTGTATTGATTTTATTGTTGTATTGCACAAGTTTTTTTTCGTGCTAGGCCTGTCCCCTTTCTTTCCCCAAATGTATTTGAGCTAATTATATACTTTTCACTTTATTATCTTATCTGCCTCACTGATGTATTGCCCTAACCTTTTAATATATACTGTGTAGTTATAAATAAAGTTGTTACATTTTCCACAAATGCCTCTCGTACATTGTTCCTGTTAAAGGGAAAGTTGGTCAAAGTTTACACTCTAGGGGTTCCTCCTGCCCCCTCAACAAGCGGGAGGTGGCGTAGTCAGGATATTAGTACCAATTTGTTCGCTTGTACAATTAAAATTGTTGTTCTACAATTTATGTGTCATTTATTTATGTCAACATTGTGCATTATCTATGTCAGGGTTGGGCAACTTTGATGATGGAGAGGGCCACTATATTTTCAGTCACTCCAGGGGGTCACAATGCATATACTGTCAAAAATAGCAAAAATAGCAGTCTACAAGCTCAAAATGTGTTGTGCTTTGATGCGTTTTGAGCTTGTAGATTGGCTATTTTTTAATTGGAAAACTGAATTATGTTTTAGCTATTTTTGAATTGGTTATGGTTTTGAATTATTATTATTATTATTATTATTATTATTATTATTATTTTCCCAAATGGATTCATATGGTATGTTACCTTAATAACTTAATTACAAATTCATTGGACATGAAAGAAGGCAATAACATTTTAATACTAGTATTAAGTCATTAAGGGCGTTTTACTAGTTAGTAATTACACTTGTTGCAAGGTCCCCATTAATCACATTAGAGCGGACCTTGTGTGAATTATTTAAATTATATTCAAATGAGGTCCCCATCAACCATGTTAACCAGATTTTTCACAAGTCCCCATATGGCATGGTCCAGCAATTACTTCATCAATTCTGATATTTAAAGTCGTGTATAAGCTTACAAAGCCATAGTTGTTATACCTGATTTTTTTCATAGCTGTATAACCTTTAGAAAGGGTGGTCCCCACGAGGGATGAAAAAAATGTTGGTCCCCACAAACCACAAAAACCAGTATGTGTGTGTGTGTGTGTGTGAGTTAATGTGGCAGCCACTTTGTAACGCTGTTTTGAAAGGTGCTATATACTGTAAATAAAGCTTTATTATTATTATTGTTATTATAATCAGTGGTTGGTCACGGGAGGATCAGTCTTTTAAGACTGATCCTCCCATGACCAACCACTGATTATAACACGCAGACAGGTGGCAAGAGCACTGTGCGCACGCGTGTGTTTTTTTGCTAATATGCAGGCAACAAACCAAATGCAGGCACTGCAGATGCACACACGCACAGTCACTCACACACGCAGTCACACACACACACACACACACACACACACACACACACACACACACACACACACACACACACACACACACACACACACACACACACACACACACACACACACACACACACACACACACACCCAACTATTCCAACTCTTTTATGCTAGGATTGCACAGGAGAAAACACCTCTGACAATAACACTTCGACACAAAACCCCCAACCACTCTGAACACTGTCCGGATTTGACCCGAGGAGAGCCTGTTTTGGGGCGAGCGTTCTTGTATTCGTCGCTGGCACTAAATCTTTTCAGATGGGGGCCATGCACTCCATGGACAACTCCATATGGATTGCTTTGTTTTTTGTTTTTCATGCAAATGTTTGAAAACCACTGATCTAAACCACATGAGGAAGCAAGCTCAAATAAGCAACTAGACTTTAGTATTATACAGTATACTAGTCTATTATCCGTCATGTACTGTAGCATGGATGTCAGGTATTGCAGTGGTTCTCAAAGTGGGGTCCAGGGACCCCTAGGGGTCCTTGATGGGTGAGTTGTGAGCTGATATACGTGGCCAGTTAAGACTTACCCGTGGCTTCCATGTGAGGTTAGGGTTAGGAATTACGTGAAATGAAATGAAATGAAATCTATATTTACCCAGGGTATCTGGGCTAAGCTCAAGAACTTGTTTCCAGCCAGGCCCTGCTCATAGAACACATTTCATCGTAGTGGTTCAATGCCTTGTTCAAGGGCACTTCAGCGGTGGTAATTTTAACGTGTCGGACGGCTGATTCGAACTAGGAACCTTCCGGTATCAAGACCGCGCCGCTATCCGTTCAGCCACCGCTGCCGCTACGTCATGTGGCAGCCAAGTCTATGGACATTTAAATGTTTGTTCAGAGCACATTTAAAGTGACGTCATGTGGCAGCCAAGTCTATGGACATTTAAATGTTTGTTCAGAGCACATTTAACGTGACGTCATATGGCAGCCAAGTCTATGGACATTTAAATGTTTGTTCAGAGCACATTTAAAGTGACGTCATGTGGCAGCCAAGTCTATGGACATTTAAAAGTTTGTTCAGAGCACATTTAACGTGACGTCATATGGCAGCCAAGTCTATGGACATTTAAATGTTTGTTCAGAGCACATTTAAAGTGACGTCATGTGGCAGCCAAGTCTATGGACATTTAAATGTTTGTTCAGAGCACATTTAACGTGACGTCATATGCCAGCCAAGTCTATGGACATTTAAATGTTTGTTCAGATCACAGTTAACGTGACGTCATGTGGCAGCCAAGTCTATGAACTAAACAAACATTACCAGGCGCGAAGCACCATTCACATTAAGTCTAGTTTTACTTTGAGTTATTATTGTTTGTTTTAGTTAACTATAATGCAGTGGTTGTAAAAAAAGTGCCAAAACGGTTACTTTTCAGGATTCCAATAAAAAATCACACCCGTGTGAAGTGAGGGGCGCTAATATATTAAAGTCTAACTCATGTTGATTAGGTGATGTAATGGTGATATAAAACAAACGGTGCCAACACACACATTAAACGCCATTAACAATGAAGAGACAATATGACATACTGAGGCACATTATGACGTACATTTTTCCTTCATTGTCAATTGGTTTACTAAACAAACTTTGAACTAAAGTCAAACATTATACCTGTGTATAGGAGGGTGCCCCTCAAAAATAGCAAAAATAGAAGACCCACAAGCTCCAAATGGGACGCTTTTGTGGATATACTACTACATACTACTGCATGACGGTGTAGTATGATCAAGTCAATCAATTAATTTACATAAAAGAAAACACAAAATGTTAGAATATGGAGATAAGAGTTTTCTCCCCGACAGCAACAGCCTATCTCCCACTATGTATAGAGACAACAGGTCTGTGTGTTTGGTTTAGCATGGATTTGTTAGCCAAGGATAATACTCCAGAAAATACCTTCCCTACAGAGGCCCCTTCCACCTCCTGCTGCCATTGGCCTGAACAGCATTATACTCCTCACGTGATTGGAGGAATCTGAAGCCACTCAAGGGATTCCCCCTCCCTCCACAGAGCAAGCTGCCAGCCTCAGGTTAAGGTCTTAAGTGTTGATTAGTGTGTGTGTGTGTGTGTGCGTGCGTGCGTGCGTGCGTGCGTGCGTGCGTGCGTGCGTGCGTGCGTGCGTGCGTGAGAGTGCATGCGTGCGTGTGCGTTAACTAAGTATACATTCACATAGCCCTGCAATAGCCAGTGGAGCAAGGAGTACTATACTATTGCCATGTGCAAAGCCGGTGGCCGTTCATTGGGCCGCCTCAGCATCACGTTCTCATTCTTCACTCATCCAATCACAATCATAGCTTCATACCGGCTATTTAAACTGGAAGTTTGCACTGCTCATCCTGCTTGCTGATTCTGCTGTGCTGCGTTCTGCTAAACCTTTACTGCTCACCCTCCCACCCTATAATAAATATATTGCGCATTTTATATTCAACTAGAAAAAGTGCCCTTCTGGGCACAGGTCTCCACCAGGAGGATAGGACTGTGTGAGATGTTTGGCAAAATGTTTAGGAGTAATATAAACATGTTTTTTTGTTTGTTTTTTGCAACAATTGTCTTCATTTTGTTGATTAAATGCAGAGCCAGATCACTGATAGCATCTCTAAGGATAGAATTCTGGATGAGCAGGACATGTGCAGCATTTAGAACGAAACGGGCCACTCCTGAAAGCTTTGGAAGGCAATGTTAGCCAATCAGTGTAGAATCTGAGAAATCCAACAGACTCGTCTTGATCACATGACTACAGAGATCATGTGTACCGATTTGCGTGAGATTTGGATGAAATCTGTGCGACTAACATAAGCATTTTGTTCGAAACGGACCAATCATGTGAGCTTTGGAAGCCAATCTTAGCCAATCAGGATGGAAGATGGGAAATGGTGCAGATCCGTGTTGATCACATGACTATGGAGATAGTGTATACCAAATTGTGTGATGTATGGATGAAATGTGTACGAGTAATCTACAGAAATGTGTTTTGCCTAAATCGGCCTCATGGTGGCGCTATAACAGGCCGTTGAAGAATATTTGGGGCACAGGGTCGTCGTTGGCATCCAGGGTGTGTGTGCGCAAAGTTTTGGCATGGATCGGAGCTGGTAACGGACGGACGGACACACACACACACGGACGGAGTGCAAAACATACTCTCTCCCCATGCCTTCGGCCTGGTGGAGACAATAAATATATATTCCATCCATTCATGAGTTGTCCTGACTGAACTATTTTTGGCTAATGTTTGTTCCATCCATCCATCCATCCATCGTAATGCAATGGCCAAAAGACATATGAAAATATAAAGGTCACTCCATTATATTTTCTATGCTGGAACAAGCTATAATTCACCATGCAACCTGACATGTGTAGTGTCGCAATTCCTCTCGAAGTCCACGGTTGTAGGAAGGGAAAAGTAAATAATATGAAAACATTCTCAACTTCCACAAAGATAACATTTCCATGAAGGCCTCTGGGTGACACGGACAGCTGTCACGTATGCAAACCACGAGCATGTGTGTGTAATACATGTCTACTCTGTACTCTAGCCCAGTGTTTCCCAATTGCTTTAGCTCGTGACCCAAAAAAGGGACCCAAACTAGCTCACAACGTGTGAACTATTTTCACTCATTCTTAAACATTTATTTTTTAATTTATCTAATTTCATTGATTTTTCTTTGTGATTTTTCTTCATGAAATAAAATAATTTAAATTTGTTTTTAATTTAAGAAATGTTTTGCTTTTTTGGGAATGTTTTTTGAAAATGTTTTGAAATAATTAAATGTAGGAAACCAAAAATAAAGGGATCCATACAAATGTGTCCGCGACCCACAGGTCCCGACCCAGTGTTTGTGTAACTAACACTCTAGCCTGAGCACCAAAATACAATTCAGGTATGAAGATGCAGGCCGTATAAAATTCGCCCCAGGGCCGCATTTGGCACGCGGGCCGCACTTTGGGCACCACTGCCATATGTTGATCCTTCCCCATCCATCCTTCCTCTTCGATGTCTCCCTTTTGACTCATACCTGTCCATTCAAATTTCAAACTCTATAGACAGGCCTGAACCAAAGTTATTAGTGCAGCCGCACCCGGCAGCCGGCGAAAACTAGAGTTCTCGACAGGCCCGAAAAATAAGGCCCGCCCCTACCTGGGCCCTCATCAAACCCTGTACAATCAAGAGAATGTCCCCGCTACCACCCTTAGATCTCCATATACTGTATATGGAGCTGACATGTTCTGACATTCCATATGTTGATCTGACCTCATCAAACCATGTACAGTCTGCCGTCAACGAGGCGGATGCGTGCACGCGACCTCGCCCTTTAGGGAGGTCGCTTCTCGCCCTCAGGTGTCTTACTGGTACTATGACGTATTGTGCATGCCCCCGTGACGTCATGTGGCAGCCAAGTCTATGGATTCGCAGACTGCGCATCCCCCAAAGGTGCCCCTCACATCACACAAGTGTGATTTTTATGTACTGGTAAACACCGGCGATTGTACGCCATGCAAACGGTTGCAAGTAGACACATGTAGATGCATGTAGATGCATGTAGACGCATGTAGTTGCAAATTGAATTGAATCAACTGAATCACTTGGGTCGACATGCGCCGACGTGTAACAGGACATATCACACCACTGGGACGAAATGCTAAGGGCTTAAAAGGCTGTGTGGCTAGCTGGAGGGCGCTTTGGACTGTAGCATCTTCATTGCACAAGCACGCAGATTCACACATGCAATGTTCGAAGGCTTGCGTGTGCGTACGTGTTTCTAATCCAGGTTGTGTTATTACTAGCTTCGCTCAAACAGTTTCAATGTGTGTGTGTGTGTGTGTGTGTGTTCGCCGTGGGTCCACGACACGGCTACAGGACACGCAGGTGTTTGGACTAATAATTATACACATTGTTGATAAAATGTAAATTACCTTATGTAATCTAATTTACAATTTACAATTTACAATTTAGGCATTTAGCAGACGCTCTTAATCCAGAGCGATTTACATTAAGCAATAACAAAAAGCATGGCATACATCACATGTATAAAAAGTAGTTATCATGAATCATGCGTGAGCAGTGGTTCTCAACCAGTTGTCCAGGGACCACCAGTCGTCCTTGAGGGGGTTCCAGGTGGTCCCCAGCTAAATGATGGAGAGTTGTAACCAAATGGACACTTATAGATCTTTTAACTCTTGAGTGTACTCAAGAATATTTTTTCTTCATTATTTGCATTACTTAATTTACAAGAACTGTACACAATTAGAGATTGTAAAATAATTGTTATTTTGATCAACGTCTCTCCTTATCTCTCTCCTATGGCACCACATCAAAACAGCATGGAATTGTGGACAAAATCTTATCTAACGTTAACAAAATCTGCTTTAGTTTTGGGTTTACAAGGCTAAACCTGGGCCCCCGGACCGTGGTCCGGGGCTCAAATGCCGAATAAATAATAGGCCTTGATATGAAAAGGGTTGAAAACCACTGTACTTGAGGTCACAAAACGTATGACCTATATACGGTCTGGGGGAATGTGGTCTGGACTCGGTGATCTATCCGGTTCTGGTCACTGATGCCCAGCTCACCTCTTGGACCCTCCTGTGTGGAGACACACTGTGGCTACTCAGTGTCTGGAGCAATGTTAAGTTTCTGTTCCCTTTAGACAAAGCCATCTCATGATATGCTGTGTTTGGATCCAGTGTGACTGGACATGAATATTGTAAGAACTCAGCTCTGGATTTGGGTTCTGGTGTTGACAGAAAAACATATACCATATCTAAGATGTTTACCACTTCCTCTTTAAGACTTTCTACAGTTGGGTGCCACCGATATTGTCCCTTATCATTTGACCCATTTAGGCCTGACCTCAACATTTTTTTAAATCCTTCTAAATCCTCCAGTTTTCAGAAATAAATATTTTCACGATTTTTCAAAAATAGCAGACCTACAAGCTCGTAGCGCGCCACTCGGTGGCGCGCTATGAGCTTGTAGATCTGCTATTTTTCAATAGCTAAATTATAACAATGTTTAAAACACCAAAAGGGGTTCCCGCCCAAAATGGGTTAACTGTCCTTTTGCACAGATCACGCAAACCTCAGCAAAAAGAAAAGGACAATATCGATGGCCTCCAACTGTATGTCGTCCCTCATCTTTGACACGGCCACGGTCACATTGTTGTTCATGCCCTGGACAAAAAACAGGACTGTGTTGCATTATTTTTTGACCTTTCTAAGGCATTTGATAGTGTAGACCATGATCTACTTTTAAAAAGGTTGAAGGCTATTGGCTTTGATCAGAAGTCTTGCAACTGGACTAAAAGCTATCTCTCTGAAAGATCACAAGCGGTTATAGCTGACGGCTACACTTCAGAGTTTTTAAATATCAGCAAGGGGGTCCCTCAAGGTTCGATCTTATTCACACTTTTTGTCTCCACCAGGCCGAAGGCATGGGGAGAGAGTATGTTTTGCACTCCGTCCGTGTGTGTGTGTGTGTGTGTGTGTGTGTGTGTGTCCATCCGTCCGTCTGTTACCAGCTAATCTCCGGCACCATTAACCCGGTCGATGCCAAACTTTGCACACACACTCCCTGGATGCCAACGATGAACCTCTGCCCCACATTTTCCAGAGCGGCCTGTTATAGCGCCACCATGAGGCAGCTTTTCACATTCTTTACCTAAAACTGCACCGATCTGCGTGAAATGTTGCATGCACACTCCCTAGAGGCCAAGGACAAACCTTTGACCTGCATTTTCCGCATCTGCCTTTTATAGCGCCACCAGGAGGCCGACTTTTGTAAAACACATTTTTTGATATTTTTTGATATTACTCCTCCAGATTCTGTCCAAAAATCTCACAAATCGTTACACAGTATCTCTATGGTCATGTGCTCAAGTCGGATCTGTCCGATATTTCATATTCCATCCTAATTGGCTATAATTGGCTTTCACAGTTTGCAAGATTGCCCCGTTTTGAACAAAAGCCTCAAATCATGAACGCAGCATGCAATTTACGTGAAATCTTTCACACATTTTCTTACTAGGCTGAGGAATATATCCCACCCTTTTCACATTGGCCTGTTATAGCGCCACCAAAACCGATTTTTGCAAAACACATTTTTGGAACAAAATGCCTCAAATCATCCAATTGCCATCAAAGGCGTATGAAGAAATGGCACCCTTTTCACATCGGCCTATTATAGCGCCACCAGGAGGCCACAACCTGACCTGCCCTGGTGGAGACCTGTGCCCCGAGGGGCACTTTTTCTAGTTATAAATTATTTTAGCAGTGGAGTTACAAATAGTGCAGTACATCTTTACGCGGACGACACCGTCATCTATATACTTATGTTAGAAATCCCCTTTGTGAATTCTGAATTGGGTAAAACAGCCTTTCACTACTATGCACCTCATAGTGTGGAACTGTCTACAATCAATCTTAAAACTGAAAATTTTGATTTCACTTGAACGTTTTAAAAGACTTGTAAGGATCCATTTGAGATCCAGCTGTACTTGCTCACTCTAAACTGTTTCTTATCCTGTAATGTATTTATTATTTATATTGTATGTTATGTGTACTGTAATCAGGGCGTTATTGAAAAAGAGAGCTTGACAAAGAAATAAAGATATCTTCAAAGTATCTCGGAGGACGGACATTGCTGCTGACTGGGTGTGTAGATTCACTGATCCTGGAGAGGGAGTTGGAACTGTGTAGAAAATGGATGTGATCCTCTGTGTGAGAGATCTGCTCCAGCTCAGCATGTCTCCTCCTCAGTTCAGTAACCTCCTGCTCCACACGATTCCTCTGTTTTTCAGCACGACTCACATCATGTTTCTGCTGGAGTCTGATCTTCTCCCTCACCTCAGATCGTATTCTCTCAATGGAAGAGTTGAGCTCAGTAAAGACGGTGTCACAATACTCCACTGCTCTATCAGCACAGTGATTGATGGACTCCACCTGTTGGTGAAGCACATTCACGTCTTCCCTTCTCTCCTGGATTATGTGCTGGATGCAGAAGTTCTCCTGAAGCTTTGTGGAGACGTTGACCAGCTTGTGTTTCTTAAAAGCAGGAGATTGATAGTGCGGCTGGACGTGAGTGTCACAGTAAGAGACCAGACACTGAAGACACATCTTCACAGCTTTCAGTTTTCTCTCGGTACAGCAGGAATCACAGGCCACATCTCCAGGTTCAGCATAGCAGTGATCAGGATGAACAGTTGGGGTTCCTATCTTCTTCAGGCTCTCCACCACCTCAGCCAACATGGTGTTTCTCTTCAGAACAGGTCTTGGGATGAACGTCTGTCTGCACTGTGGACAGTTGGATCTCCCTCTTTGATCATCCTGATTCCAGTGTGTCTCAATACACTTACTGCAGTAGTTGTGTCCACAGGGAACACTCACTGGATCATTCAGTAGGTCCAGACAGATAGAACAGCAGAACCTTTCTTGGTCCAGTTGAACTCCTTGTTGTGGCATTTTACAGCTGAAGTTATGACAAACACTGTTTCTAAGTAAATTATTGAACTAATAATTTGTCCTGGAAATGCTACAGCTACATATACATACTGTTGGGCTAATTTGAAGTGACTTTAAAGGACAATTTGGTTGTGATGATGACATTGTGATGACATTGCATGATGTCATTTTGTCAAATCTCGATCAAATAGCCAAAATCCTGCATAGAGTCTGGGTGAAATGTGGTCTGTGGAAGAGAGTCATGGTGTCAGAGATGCTGTGGAAGAACAGAGTACCTCCTACTCTAATAGTGTATCCGTAGGCTTTCTCACATTCTAAGACAGCCAGAAAACGCATTCTGGCAGCCAGCTCAGCTCGGTATAGTGTGTAGTCATTAGACTCCCAACCTACACCTCCTGGCATCGAATCCCACTGCCACCACTATTTTTGTGTCTGTCCGTCCGTATGTCCGTTTGTGTACGGGATGTCTGTCTGAGTAGGACCTTTGACCCCTGTCTGAGTAGGACCTATTGAACCTGCAGCTGCTTAAGTCAACAACTGTGCTTGGCTCACTCCAAGGCACCACACACATTATAACACAGTATTATAACACACAGTCACTATGTAACTATAACACACAATAACTATAACAATAAAGTATAGTTTCACCGCTCAGTTTCAGTTTGCACGGGTGCGAATTTGACTACTTTTTTTGGACGATAAAGTATGTTTTAGACCGCGATGGAGGCGTGCCCAACTTGAGCCACGAGCGTTACCACTGAGCGAGCTAAAGCGCCCTGTCTCCACCAATCATAAGATTTTACAGCTTGCCTCTTACGGACACAATATTCGCTGACAGGACACAATTTACAATTTACAATTTAGGCATTTAGCAGACGCTCTTAATCCAGAGCGATTTACATACTTACATACACACCCTCTGGACCATCACTGTTAGCTCTGCCCCTGTTCTCATTGGTTAACATTTCATAGTTCCAATTATTTAGAATGGCATCTCATACAGACGATTGAGTCCTTTTCCTTAGAGTAGTTCACCCCCAAGAAATCTTATTTTCTATCAATTACACCTCATGAAGCCTTGACTTCATGGAGATTTTTTATATACTATACTATATATAAACTTTTTTTTGTTTTTGCAGACACTATAGGTCCAAAATACAAAAACAAGACACAAAAAACAAACAATAAAACAAGAGGTAGCCTATCAGTCAGGCTATTATCACTCCATACAGCGTATCAATTAAAAAATCACACCCGTGTGAACTGAGTGGTGTAAGGTCTTATATAGCCTGATCAGCTGTGGTCTGACGTAATGAAATCACACCCGGGTGAACTGGGTGACCGTAGCAACCATGCTCATTTTTTTTAGCACAGACAGACAGACTAACAAAGCCAGTCGTAGGAGTGGTTTACACCACTCAAAAAACATAAACATTTCCTCCAGTGTTTCCAAAATACAGATAATCTCAAAGGTCATTTTACAGGTCAAAAGGTCAACTATTGACTTAAACTGATTATTTATCAAACTAATGGACTGCTACTCTTCATCTGAATCTGTTGATTCTCCACACTGGCTCCACTCATCACCTGTCGTCTGAAGAGCCACAAGGTGGGAGCTGCTGGGGCAAGGGGGGTGTGACGCACTGGTCGGCACTTCCCATTCACAAGTTCCATTACCAAGTGGTAAGGGATGCTCTAGCTGTAGCAAGGTCGCAATGGAGCTGGCAAAATATAAGGTAGTTGTCCTTTCAAGATGAAGATTCAGTGAGTCATCATCAGGTGGAAGACTGAGTGTACATTTGTGCCACTTTGAAGGACCCTTGGCCTTATGTATTAAAACAAGTCTGGTTTTACCCTCTTAGCAGATTTTGTATTGATCTGTACTTTTCCTTGAACTGTAGCCATTCTACAAACTGCAATTTTAAATTGTGACTTCACTGTCATTTGAGGAAACCCCCAAAATAAGGTGGGGACCCTGACCCACGGTTGAGAACCACAGCTGTAATGAACTGACTGATGCCTTCACTGCTCTTAGGCCCCATTTACACTGGCAGACAAATCTAGCCTGAATCAGATCTGTGTCACATCAAGATTGAAATCCGATTGGTTTAAATGGTCACATGACTCATTTAAACAAATCAGATTCCAATCTGGATGTGGCACAGATCTGATTCAGGCTGGATTTGGCTGCCAGTGTAAATAGGGCCTTAGTGCTCTATTACAGGGGTTCTCAACGTTTTTGGCCGGGGACCCCCGGAAATGCTTTGGCAATGTCTCGGGACCCCCGCCCCGCCCCCTCCCGACCCCCAATATAAATTGACTGCTACAATAACCTTAAACCATTTTGGGCGGGAACCCCTTTTGGTGTTTTAAGCATTGTTATAATTTAGCTATTGAAAAATAGCAGATCTACAAGCTCATCGTAGCGCGTAGCGCGCCACCGAGTGGCGCGCTACGAGCTTGTAGGTCTGCTATTTTTGAAAAATCGTGAAAATAAAATTTAAAAAGAAAATATATATTTTTTTTTTTTGAAAATAATTTGGGGACCCCCTAAAATAATTTGGCGACCCCCCGAGGGGTCGCGACCCACGGGTTGAGAACCCCTGCTCTATTACAGTGGTTCCCAAACTTTCTCATGTCAAGGACCCACAAATTGACCTTATCCCGCGGACCCCCATTTGAAAAGATATGCCAGCGATCCCCATTTATACGGCTCTAGCAGTGATCCTCAACCCGTTTAAACTCAAGGACCCTCAGTTTGACATGCATTAGTCTACGGACGCCCATTTAATAGCATTTCATTTTCTATCTCTGGGACCCCCAATTTATATTGTAAAAGAAATGTTAATTTAACTCTGAGAGTGCACAAAATGGAACCCATTTGTACACTCTCTGAGTTACAGACCCATAAGGGTCCATTCAATTTTGGTTCCTATCCATTTAGCTGGGGATCCCCTGGAACTCCCTCAAGGACCCCTGGGGGTCCCCAGACCCCACTTTGGGAACAACTGCTTTACTATACTCACCCGGTCTGTCTGTCTGTCTGTCTGTCTGTCTGTCTAAGTGTTGATTTTGTCAGCACATTTTGATTTGGTTTTAGTCTTTTGGATAACATGTAATATTCAGATTTCGTCCTATTTTAGTAATCTGAAAAGTCTGGTTTTAGTCATAACATTTTAGTCGACTAAATCTACTGACAAAGATTTTGGTCGTAATGCCTGATTTTAGACTTGGTTCCATGCTGAAAATAGCCGATCTACAAGCGTGTAGTTCTACTCAGCACTGTAGGCCAAACCATTGAAAGGTTCATTTTCATCATAGCCATTTTGAGTTTTGGGCTCTCACAAACACCCAAGCACAACCAAACATAAAATTACTTGACTTCTACATGGATGTCTTCTCCACTAGTCCCTCCCTAACATTTGTCTAGTTTTTATTTGTTGCCGAAAATTGTCAAGATATATATTTAGTCTTAATTTTAGTCATCATAGTTCGTCATAGTTTTAGTCGACAAAATTAACACAACAATGAAATAGCCAAATAAGTAATTGGACTACATTGTAGTCAATAACACAAATCATAGTTGACTTACACAGAAGCCAGTCTGCTACTATACCTAGCCTACAGTTCAGCAGAAATAGATAATGTAATGTATAAACATGGTAATAATGTATGCATGCATGATCCCCATGCAGTCAAACGTCAGAGGCATGGACTGAGGGGCTGTCAGTGCTTATACTGTAGCACTTGTTACAGTAAGTTACATCACAGCAGTTAGTCATTCTGTGAAAACCCATGAGACACAAGGCAGTCATTTAAACTACAGGTCAAAGGTTCACTGCATTTTCACACAAATGTATCAGATTACGGTATGGAATAGCGTTTATATTATTTCATTCATTTTTTTCATGTCACCTTTATTTATTCAGGAAGGTCAATTTAGAGCCAACGGTCTTTTCCAATGACGCCCTGATTACAAGTTACAAGATCATTTCAAAATTTAAAAACGTGCAAGCACAGCCAAATCTCATAGTATTTTATACAAGTTTCTTTTAAAGCCAGATTAAATGCCACTGAAAAAAAATGTTGCAGGTTTAAGTATGAAATCATCCAAGAGAAAAATGAATATGCAAATTGCAAAGGCAACTTTAGCCTGTTGCTTACTGAGGACATGCTGCCATCTACTGACTCAAATGAGCATTACAACAAGTGGCGTACATGCTTCCATCTACTGACTGAAGTGAGCATTACAACAAGTGGCTGAAGAAAAACAAAACAACAGATAGCATAGAACAACTATTCATTTAATGAAACATAGATATATTAATTTTACAATACATTTGTAGCTGACATTCTTGAGAATAAACACCTGAGAATGAGGAGCTCAGTGCTATCTTTAAAACATCAAGAAGAGTAAAAACGAATTATCTTCTCCATTTTGTTTTTTGTCCATCAAATGGACTGAAAGGGTCAAATGCATGATACATTATAATAACAGTGCTTCTCAATGTGCGGTCCCCTTAAGGACCCCCGGGGTCCTTAAGGGGTTCTAGAGGGTCCCCAGCTAAAAGATTAATAGTAACGCCAACTATTTATTATTCAGTAACAGGTCACATTCCTGCCTCCCCAGCTCTATAGTCAAATGCATTTCCTGGTCAGGAGAGAGAACTCATACAGCAGACAGGATAAACAAGTGTAATTGAAAGTAATGAAACTAAACAAAACAAAAAAAATTGCAGACACAACTGGACCTGGAACAATATGGACAGGAAGCTCACAAAATGATCTTTGCGCCCGCAAAGATCATTCCGAGAGCTGGAGAGACATGGAGACGCCGGTTACTAAACAAACACTCAGAGTATTATCCGATATTATTGTTTACAGACAGACTGATATATCGGTATGACCGATAGGATATTTGCCATTATTTTTTGCCATTATTTAACTTTTTATTTTAGAGGAGTTAACTCCTTCCCTGTAAGAAACTCCTTCCCTGTCCTTCCCTTCTTTACCCTTAATAATGTATCCCGGTTTCTTACCACAATTTTGAGCATGTCATCCTAGGTAAAATTTCAATTAGGAGGGAAAAAAAGAATAATGTTTGCACTTTTGGACAAAATATCAGTCAAAAGATTGGTAATTAGTGGATTTAAAGTCTCTCCAAAATAGTGATCAGTGTCAAACCCAAACATCTGCCACGGTCAGACACTAGTTTCATTTAGTCACTGAGTGTCACAAGTTACTCTTCCACGTGTTGAGCTGGGTGGCATCTTCCACTGTGAAGACAAACGAGACATCCATCAAACTCTACTGTACAGCGCTGCCCAACCCTTTCTGGATCAAACTCTACTGTACAGCGCTGCCCAACCCTTTCTGGATCAAACTCTACTGTACAGCGCTGCCCAACCCTTTCTGGGTCAAACTCTACTGTACAGCGCTGCCCAACCCTTTCTGGATCAAACTCTACTGTACAGCGCTGCCCAACCCTTTCTGGATCAAACTCTACTGTACAGCACTGCCCAACCCTTTCTGGATCAAACTCTACTGTACAGCGCTGCCCAACCCTTTCTGGATCAAACTCTACTGTACAACGCTGCCCAACCCTTTCTGGATCAAACTCTACTGTACAGCGCTGCCCAACCCTTTCTGGATCAAACTCTACTGTACAGCGCTGCCCAACCCTTTCTGGATCAAACTCTACTGTACAGCACTGCCCAACCCTTTCTGGATCAAACTCTACTGTACAGGCTCTAGGCCGGGACCTGGAATATATGATGGAATATAACCGGTGCGTTCACATTTTCTGAAAAAAAGAAAATCTGTATAAAAGCCCATGTCGTCTATGGCATACTGTGACCATAAATTATGGTCGTCCAATGTAGTCCTTGGCAGGGAAGCTTAATTTTTAAGTAAAACAATTGAGTACTTTTGTTTTCTTTTTTGCGGCTTACGCCTTTTATTGGTTTTTGAAGGGACAGACAGTAGGCTGACAGGAAACGGGAGAGAGATGGGGGAAGACATGCAGTAAAGGCCGTGTCGGGCTCGGGAGTCGAACCCGCGGCACACTGCGACTGGATTACCAGTCGGGTGCCCAGACGGTTACGCCACCGCCTGGGCCCAATTGAGTACTTTTTACACCACTGGTTAGTTGATATACAGCAGTGGTTCCCAAAGTGGGGTCCGGGGACCCCCAGGGGTCCTTGAGGGAGTTCCAGGGGGTCCCCAGCTAAATGATAATTACGAACCAAATGGACCCTTATGGGTCTGTAACTCAGAGTGTACAAATGGAACCAAATGGACCCGTTGGGGTCCCAGAGATAGAAATGCCATTAAATGTGGGTCCGTAGCTTAATGCATGTCAAACTGGGGGTCCTTGAAATTAAACGGGTTTAAAATCACTGACAGGGCTGTAAACATCTTCTCTTATGGGGGTCCCTGTCGTATCTCTTCAAATGGGGGTCCGCAGGCTAATAAGTGTCAATTTGGGGGTCCTTGACATGAAAACGTTTGGGAACCACGATATACAGTACATAAATACAAGATATCAGCCCACATTGATTGATTGATTTAAATATTTATTAACAGTTTGCAGAATTACAGTACATTTCAAGCACAAACTCAATACAAAGACTGTTAACTGTGAGTGGACCACCCAATTAAGCATTACACTTGTTTACAAGAGGGTCCACCATGTTCAATTCATCAAAACATTTAGAGACGTACAAATAGACACTTCTATATAGACAAAGAACAGAACAGGAATTCATCATAATGGAGGTAAAAGAACTTCAATAAGCGTTAAGAGGTGCCATCAGAGAGCAGTTACATACCCAGGCGTATCTTGCCATCCTTCTCCAGTTTCTTTAAGTGATGGAGCAGGTTGACCTCCGCTGCTCGGTGGAGCTGTTCAGGAGTGTCCTAGAAGACGGGGTTCAACGGTATACAACGGTCACCATCAGGACCATGTTTGGTTAATCCCATGTATGGGACTACCTCCCTCTGGTACACCTCGCTTGGACAATTGGCAGTTTACGAGCCACTGTCATGCAGGTTGCTTAATAATATGATGGACAAATACGATGTAAATTGGAGACATTATATGCACAGTGTAGGGGAGGCAGACAGTAGAAAAACTGGCTGGAGATTTCTGAAAACTCCCGCCCGCACCCGCAATGATTTCATTTTTTGACCACCCGCAGTGACCGCCTGTCCGCCGCTTCTGCCCGCAACTAAAAATGAAGTCCCATTTAGTCCTGCACCATCCAGCAATTCTATCGTTTAGTCCCACTAAACCCGCAATATTTCCATTGAGATTGAAAGATATGACATTTACCTAAACAGGGGGAGATTGAGCAGGCGTGCATGAGAGAGGTCTTGTTTATTTGTTGCTCACAGATAGAGGTAAAGTATTTATATTGCGACGGGACATATACTAAAGGTAGGACACTGTGACGAGCTGCGCACAGGGTGCAGCATGAGAACGAGAGAGAGAGACTCCACGTGCGATGTCCAGCAAAGACATATTCATAGCTTGCTAAAGAGTATATAAACTCTGTATCTGGTTAATTGCGGGAGGATGCAGGATTTTGTTGGGCCTGCTGGTTTTATCTTCACCGACAGTATGCTGCATGAAGTTAGTTGTTAGTCCTCCTCACCTTGTAGACGACCCTCACCAGCTCCATGGAGGAGAAGGCCTGTCTTCCCCCGGCCTGGATGACCTGGAGGATCTGCTGCTCTCTGAGGCTGCGGTGCCGGATGTACTCTCTGATCTTACTGCCCGCGTCCTGCACCATGGGGCCGTGACCTGGACACCATCGCAGAGGACACGTTACTCTATGATCCTACTGCCCTCGTCCTGCACCATGGGGCCGTGACCTGGACACCATCGCAGAGGACACGTTACTCTATGATCCTACTGCCCGCGTCCTGCACCATGGGGCCGTGACCTGGACACCATCGCAGAGGACACGTTACTCTATGATCCTACTGCCCTCGTCCTGCACCATGGGGCCGTGACCTGGACACCATCGCAGAGGACACGTTACTCTATGATCTTAAGGCTCATACATAGTCTGGATTTCCGGTGGTTAGGTGACCACCGAACTACAACATGACGTCACGAGCCGCGGTGAAGAGCAAACCACCGCCCCAGCCCTTCTCTCTGTTTTTACTCACCACCGCTCAACGTTATTTCAGCTCCGGTGGTCAGCTCACCACCGGAGCGGTGGTCACCTCACCACCGAAAATCCAGACTATGTATGAGCCTTTACTGCCCGCGTCCTGCACCATGGGGCCGTGACCTGGACACCATCGCAGAGGACACGTTACTCTATGATCTTACTGCCCTCGTCCTGCACCATGGGGCCGTGACCTGGACACCATCGCAGAGGACACGTTACTCTATGATCTTACTGCCCGCGTCCTGCACCATGGGGCCGTGACCTGGACACCATCGCAGAGGACACGTTACTCTATGATCTTACTGCCCGCGTCCTGCACCATGGGGCCGTGACCTGGACACCATCGCAGAGGACACGTTCCAGCAGTGTTGATTTCGTCGACTAAGAAAACTATGCTATGATGACTAAAACTAAGACCAAACATATTGACAATTTAAAAAACAGATAAAACAGATAAAAATAAGACTAAAATTGTTAAGGAGGGACTAGTGGAGAAGAGATCCAGTAGAACTAAAAGACAAGTCATTTTAAATTGAAAATAGCTACAAGCATGTAGATTGGCAATTTACAGCATGCAATCAAGTGTCAAATCAGGCATTACGATGCCGTCAAGGCTAGCCAAAATACATCTTTGGCGAAACCAACTGTAGATGTTTTAGTCTAAAACTAGACACTAAAACATTTCAGATGACTAAAATATTCAAAGGACTCTGACTAAACTATTGCATCGTTCCCAAGTAGGCCGGTGGCCGACGGGCACAGGTCTAGTACAGTATGAATGCCAAAGGAGTGGGGACCACATATTTATGGACTAAAGCAAAAATTAAAAATCTCATCTCAAAGTCGTAATATGTGAGTCGTGAAACAGCTAGGTTTTATGGAAGATGCTTCTTTATATATTTATTTAGGCACAGCAGGGTAAGCATAACATTCCTTCACATCAACACTGGATCCCAGTGTCAAAAAATAAGGTCTTCTATTGTTTTCCACTTCAAAAACTCCATAACTTTTAAATAACTACTAACCAAAAATAGCCGATCTACAAGCTGACAATTGTGCGTGACATGCTTCCATAGATAGAAGACATGCTGGCTTCTATGGAATCCAAATGACTGAAATCAGTTGTGGCGATTGAGAACTTTATCCCATATATATTATTAGAGTGATTTCCAAGAGAACCAGTAGCGGGTAGCGGGAGTGACGTCGGGACTATGACGCTGGTTCTCAAACATTTTTTGGCTCAGGTCACGCCTGTAAATAATGTTTTCATCCACGGCAACCCTGAATTACATCGTTTACTTTATAGAACCTTGTCATATTAATGGTACGTAAATATGAAAACCAAAATACAGTGTGTCATGACTCACGAAGAAAACTGGAGAGAACATTTTGTTTCCATTAGGACAGACTGAAAATAAGTTATATACTTGGAGTTTAACCACTCAAACCCCAGCATTCCTGTTCTGGGGGGGGGGGGGCATTCACAGATAAATAACAGGTCTACAAGCTCACAGCACGTCACACCATGGCACGTTGTGAGCTTGTAGATGCTATTTTTGGTGAAGATACTTGGTGTATTGTAGGTAAAAAAAAAAGAACGCAAAAAGTGGTTAAACTGAAGTGACATTGACAAATTCTAAAGTATATTCTGAGGCATCCCTGGATGTTCGTCGAGGCACCCTAGGGTGCCACGGCACCCACTAAAGGCCCCCTTTCCACCTTTTCTTAATATTATTGAACCAGTTCAGAGTGTTTCCACTGAAAATGTATTGGTTCAGAACCCTAAAAGTTGTTTCGGAACTGGAACCAGAAAATGGCCGCCAAGAATCTAGAACAGAACCACGTCTAGAACCAAAGTTCTTTTGGTGGAAAAGGGGCCTTTGAGAAACCCTGCTCTACGATCGAGAGACTGGGGCAGAACTAACCAGGGTAGATGAGATCAGCCTCGGTGGCCAGCAGGAGGTGCAGTGAGCTCATGTAGTGGTACAGGTCCTCAAACACGGCCGTTCCCTCTCCCAGGATGCAGTCCCCGGAGAACACGGCACGCTCCTCCTCCAGCACCAAGGACATGTGGTCATCTGTGTGTCCCGGCGTGAACAATACCCTGTATAGAGCAGTTATTTGTTTAACAAACATTGTGCCCGCACGTCATGCAGGTGCCGGTTTCACGTAGGTATGCTGACCGGCCCGATATCAGTAAAAAAAAAATGAAATATGTTGATCGGATCAGAAAATCAGAAAATGACCGATCTATTGCTCCGATCCAAGCGATCCATACCATTAGGGCGCTCCAGGACTTCTATCCAGCAGATCCAGCATGTAGCAGCATGTAGAGGCCACATGATCATAACAGTGTTTGCTAGTCGCAGGCAGCTTAGCCAGCAGGCAGCACGCAGCAGCAATACACAGCATAGTGAGACTTACATATGTGCTGTATTGGATCGGTATCTGGATCGGATTGGTATCGGATCAGAATTGATACTGCCATATCGGTACTATCGGATCGGAAATGACAAATCTAGATCGCAGCATCCCTAGTTTCATGTCATCAATTCCCAACAGAACTCTGGATTCAGTTTGTTCGACTCGTCCTCTTGTGTGTTGGCTAATCACACAATGGTGCCATGAATAGTTGACATACAGTACAGCTTGGATGTCTGCTATTCTCTGCCGTTCTCTGTGCACGACATGAACATCAATTTGGCTTGAGGGGCTGCAGCTCGGCAAGCAATCTGCAAACTCTGCTCCTTTAATCATAGAGAGCGCTCCCTCTGTTTTAATGACAGCAACTGGGTGGGGTTTGGAGGACAACTGATTTGACAATAGCTATTATTGTTCACACACAGCCACAACCAAGGATTATATTTCGATCACAATAAACTAAGTCTTCTTCCTCCACACTGGGAGGACAACAGATAGACGTAAGTGGTGTTACCTTGTCTGATAAGAGAGTTCAAATGAATGACCAATGCTATTATCAAGGGTCTGAAGTTGCTTAACACCCCGAGCGGCAAGGACGGAGTTCTCCGTTCAATCAATTAGTAACGCCCAGCGCTCAGGACGGAGATTGATAAAAGGACGGAGATGTATTGATATCAAAACCGATCGACAGGCTGGGAGCGTCTGTTACGCAACATTCAATGTTATTTTCCGGTGGGACGTCATCGAAAATGTCCCCCCCCATTTTAGCCGATGAGACCGAAAATCTTAAAACGTGAATAACTCCAATTCTAAGCAAAGATGTGTTAGACAGCCCATCGCGGTCCCGTCGCTAGTCGCATTAGAATTAATCATACCTCCCGTTGTTGTCGATCGCATCAGGAGTGTTTTGGCTACATCTAGCTACTTCAGCTACATCCGGGATAGCGCCTAGTCGGTCGCTAAATGTGCTCCGCTGTTATAAATCGATGGGCGCTCTGATTTAATGGATTAAATAACCCTGGGCGTTCGGGGTGTTAACAAGTACCATTTAATCCCCCATGCAGAGAAGTCATATTTTCACAATAGATAATTGTTTAACTTTCTGCTTATAATAACAAGTAACAACATACCCAAAATAGGGATAATCAGTTGCACCCCAATAAAGACATCACAGTGAACTGACTTGAGCGTGGCTCCCTCAGTGTAGATGACATCTCCATCTTTTAAGTATGTGTACTCCTTGTCTCCCACCTTCTCGGTGGCAGCGGGACAACGAGGCAGCTTGCTCACCCGTACCTGGGAACCTGTAGTATGACACGTGGAAACACAGTTGAACACAATCCAGCTTGTCGTGGGCGTGCACATGCCTAACCATATTGGCATAACCTTTGACTGCACATGTAATGCCCTCTCATCATCGCATAATATATCGCCTCTGTCGGGTGGATACCTCGAATATACCTCGATACCCCAAAACGGTTACTTTTCATTAAAAATCAAAAGCAGCAGATCTACAAGCTTGAGCTTATGGACCTGCTGCTTTTGTGTCACGCTATAGTATGGTCAAGTTAGTGTGTGTGTGTGTGTGTGTGTCAGGCCCGGCACCATGGGGGTGCCAGTGGGGGGCCTGGCACACATTCTGCCCCCTCAGTTTAAGTTTTATGTACGTATTGTTTTACTATATAAAAATGATGTGTGTGCCACTGCCCCCTCATGACTTTCAACTGCACCCTCAGTCATTTCATCCTGGAGCCGAGCCTGGTGTGTGTGTGTGTGTGTGTGTGCCCCTCACCGGTGATGTCTCTACAGATGTCAGTGAGTCCTCCGGTGTGGTCGTGGTGCCAGTGTGTCACCAGGACTTCCTGGATGGCTGTGTTGAACTGACTCAGGGCCAGCTTCAGGTTACTGATGTACTCCGGGACGCCAGGCTCTCCTGTGTCAATCAACACCCGCCTAGTGGGTACAGTGAGTGCAGGACATGGATGCAAAAGCAGGAGCAGGTCATTAGCAATTAAGGCTGCTTTAGGGTTGATTATTACTTTGTATATTGCAATACAAATGTGCCATTGTTATAAAATCCCAAGGCACACCTGGGTCTGTGCTACAAGTCCACATACCCTAGCATTATTAAAAAATAAAATAAAAAGTTGTACCATTATGTCTAATGAACATTTGTTAAAGACAATTACTGGTCAAAACATAACTGAAAGCAATAGCCTACCCTTAATGCTAGTATTCCCAATTAAGTTGCAGTGTGACAGTCTGCACATTACTGTATATTCCCTTCAAATGTACTACATTTTTGACACTTGCTTTGGCAATGTTAAACGTAGCTCTGCCTCTGGCCCATAGCCCTAATGTCCTTTCCTGCCATTACGGCAGCACTTAGGACATTAAAGGGCTATGGACCAGAGCTATGTTAAACGTACCGTGTTTAGTTTTCTCACGCCAATAAAGCTCCTCTGGACCTCTGATTTGAATTAAGTGAAGAATATACTGTGTTCGAAAATAGCCAATAATCGGCTATTTTCGGGGTTAAACGGTGGTGTAATTAATAATTAACCTACTTGCTCCCGGTTCCCACTAGGTATGTGTTGGTGCCCTGCAGAGTCATTGGACCCGGGTTACATCCCAGGACCCGCACCACTCTGCTGGACAGCTGCTCGATGCGGGGGAGGACGGCGCTCATGGTGCTTAATTAACACTAATTAATGTCCAATGTATATTATCAACCTTCACTAAACTAGCAGGAACTAATGTTACATTCTGCTCCCTGTTCAGTTCCACCATAGAGTTGATTTCCACGCGGAGATGGAAGCGCTGTAAACAACGTTTACTTCCTGGATGTATGATGACGTAGTGTGACGATGTGGATGTTGGTAACTACATTTCACCACTGGGTGGCACCATTGTCAAATATTAGCCACGATCTGCTCACTGCTGCAAAACTCATGCATTTCAATACTGCGTTTACCATTTCAATACTTTTTCTGATTTTGTATGTGCATTTCAGTAATAATTGAGTGTAGTAATCTCTATTACATATTTGATCACGTTCTCTTCCACCCTTCATGCCACATATTGTATAATATACAGTATTGGGCTTCAGCAATAACGAGTTACTTTAAATTGCTGCAATATTTTGCCCAGTAACATGTAGTGTAAGCCAAGGTATTAGTTGACCAAAAACAGTAGGCTAATATTATTACATATTAATGTAAACATAGTACATGTTAATAATTACTCAGAATTTGTTGGCTGCCTTTTGAAAACATTTTAAGAGATTGCTGCTTTACAGCCTTTTTGGCTGATTGGTGACTCGTATTTTATTATATTTATTTAATTCCAAATAGATTCAGTTCTAAAAGGAGCTCGCTAATTATTACTCTTGATTTCAAGTAATAAGTAATGTAATAGTATAACTTTTTACATGAGTACTATGTAATAAGTAACATTACTCTCCTGAGTATCATTGTCCATCACTGATGATTTAGTATTGTACAGTGACTACCAGTTGGTGCGAGAGTTAGTTCATATTGTCCTTCACATGATACAACTACGAGGTCTCCATGCTTTCTGTGCATTTTTGCAATCTTTATACACATTGTATTGTAAAATAAGTCTGCAGTGTTAATAGTGTATATGGAACCAAATGGACGGGTCCATAATCCATTTGGTTCCATTTTGAGCCCTCTCAGGGCTGCAGACCCATAACGGTTCAATTGGACTCCTGGTGGTATTGGACCCCATGTTGAAAACCATATGGATTTGTATTATACACAGGTTTAATGTTTGTCTTTAATTCAATGTTTGTTTTGTAAACGCCATTGACAATGAAGGGAAAATGTAAATGTAACTCATTACGTCATATTGACTCTTTATTGTTAATGGAGTTTAATGTTTGTGTTGGCACCGTTTGTTTTACATCACCATTACATCATCTAATCCAGTGGTTCCCAAAGTGGGGTCCAGGGACTCCCAGGGGTCCTTGAGGGAGTTCCAGGGGGGTCCCAGCTAAAAGATAATTTGGAACCAAATGGACCCTTATGGGTCTGTAACTCAGATAGTGTACAAATGCAACCAAATGGACCCTAACGGGTCCATTTGGTTTATGTTTATGTTTATTCAACTTTCAGCATGATCACAGGTTTTAAAAGACAGGTGCCATTAAAAACACTGAATTATTTTGCCGATCACAAATATAAAACTTCAAATCTAAAATGCAATAGCCTATCTAAAAATCCAAGTCCAATTTGGGGGCCCTTGACATGAAAAAGTTTGGGAACCAGTGATCTAATCAACATTGTTAGACTTTAATATAGCGCCCCTCACTTCACACGGGTGTGATTTTTAAGGTTACATTTATTACTTATTTCCTGGTAAATCTAGTTAAATTGAGTGGTCAGAAATCATCAGTCCCATACAATTTAAAAATAACATCACATAGATCTAATGTCAATTTGAAGTAAAATCATGTTGGGCTAATTGGGCACTGATTTATGTTGTATGACTTAATAAATGGCATGAACAACAGTAACCTATACCAGGATGTGTAGAACTCCATATTTGGATGTGTAGAACTACATATTTATATACCGGTATACATTTTATATGTAGGCCTATATATACTTAATAATAGTCATATTTTTGCCAATCAGTTATTCTACATAATGACTTAATGCATGTCATCATAAAGTGAAATGAAAGTGAATTGTCAAATTACCAAAACTTATTTACTGTCCCTTTGACAACAGACTAACTTTATTGGAGTAACTACCCTTAATGTTAGTGTAACGGCAATCCTTCCCTTCCAATGTATATTTGCACGTTACTTCACAGGTGATGGGAGTGATCCTACGCAGAGTACTAACAGAAACATGAAAGATGAATGTCCAGTCTTAGGTCCAGTTTTGTTGTATTTATTGAGCAGAAGTGAGCAGTTTTAATCATGAACATGAACATACCAGTGATGTTATTGTTGAAGTTTGTCTGTCTCTGTTCTGTTGCTGCTGGTAAGAAACGGTGTGCTCCTACCATTTCCTGTGTCCTATGTGATCTGATTAGTGCACCTGCACCACTGCACCTCTAAATACACACCCAGTGCTGACAAATCTAAAGCCCGCCACCAAGTGTTCAAAAATAATATGCCAACCTAACCAATAATATAGCACCATCATAATGGCTCCTACACACCGGCCCCTAATTGTCTTAAGTGTAATGACACAATTACAAATAAAACATATAAGGAGCCAATATCAAATTTACATTTACATTTTCCCTTTTTTTTCCACAATTTCAAAAGAAATAAAGTAAATTCATTCAATCTTCTTTGAACATCAGTCTCTTTAGGTTTCAGTCTCTTGTGTTTCAGTCTCTTGGAGCAGACATATCTTTGTTATTGGTCTCTCCAAGATGTTGCTTTTGGTCTTTAGTCGAACTGTGCGTACAAGACCTTTTGAATCAGGAATGGTCTCCAATATTCTCCCCAGTAACCAGGCGCCTCGTGGTGCCGTGGAATCTACCACCACCACAATGTCACCGGGGGCAAAACTTCTCCTTTCAGCTGACCATCTTTGCCGTTCTTGGATTGATGGTAAGTATTCTTTTGTCCATCGTTTCCAAAAGAGATCTGCCATGTATTGTACTTGTTTCCATCTACGTTTGATGTACAGATCCTCTTTCACAAAGAGTCCAGGTGGCAATGTTGGCTGTGTTTTCAACAAAAGAAGATGATTTGGGGTCAGCGCTTCCAGGTCCATTGGGTCATCAGAAGACTTGGTGATGGGTCGATCATTTAAAATTGCCTCTGCTTCACACATTAAAGTTTGCAATCCTTCGTCATCAAGCACTTGTTGATTAAGAACAGAACGGAGTACACTTCGTAGCCTACCATGCGGATCAGTCGTTCCCAAACACCGCCGTGATGGGATCCTGCTGGGGGGTTAAAGCTCCACTTTATCCCTTGCTGAAGCATAGCATTCTGGATTTTCTCCTGATTCAGGCTATTCAGTGCTTCCCTTAATTCTCTTTCCGCTCCTATGAAGTTTGTACCGTTATCTGACCTTAAAGATGAAACTTGACAGAGTCACGTGGGAACGCCGAGCAAGATGGCTGCACTCTGATTTAGCTCCGTAAACCCCACCACTAAATATAAACTATTTTGACACGAACTACTCCACCTTTTCTTATTTTTAAAAGGTGAAATTACTTAAGAGTTTGAGACACAACCTGCTGAAGCGGAATGCCTCCATCTAAATCTAAATATTCCACGAGGAACGCAACGAGCCGTTCAACCACACCACGTTCTAGTCCTACAACGCCAACGCCGCTGCCGACAACAGCGCAAGCTACTGAAGGAGACCCTACAATGGAAAAGCTGATGGCTGCGATTACCAAAATGAGCTCTACTTTAAACTCGGTGGCTACAGATGTATCCATGATCAAAGCAACAACAGCCGAGTTGGTCGAAAAAGTGAACGAGATTCAGGAAAGAGTCACTACTGCAGAGGGGAGAATCTCTAATCTGGAGGACGATTTGCAGCATGTGAACAAGGCTGGTATCGGGCAAGACGATCTACTCGAAAAAATGTGGAACCGCATCGAACAATTAGAAAATTACAGTCGACGCAATACCGTCCGTTTGATTGGATTAAAAGAGGGATTAGAAGCCGGTGGTTTTAAGAAATGCATGCAGCAGATCCTGACCGAGGGCCTGGGTATTGAATGGAGTGGAGACTACGAGATTGAGAGAATACATCGCGTGCCAACAATTAGACATGCCCCAAATCCGAATAAACCACCGAGGGTTGTGCTGGTTCGCTTTCTGCGCTCCTGGGCGAGGGAGAACGTTTTGCAAGCGGCCAAGGCAAAGCGAGGAATTCAATCGTGGAATGGATGCAGGCTGTCAATTTTCCCTGACATGTCCAGGGAGCTGGCTGATAAGAGAAGAGGGTTTAATAGAGCCCGACAATTACTACGAGAAATCGACATCAGGCATACACTCGCCTTCCCGGCGATTTTGCGTTTCACATGGAAGGGGAAGAACAAGCGATTCACATGCAACTCGGCTGCGGAGAGGTTCATCACAGAAAGCTGCATGGACGGTCACACTTCTGATCCAGAAAATGAGAATGAAGAACAGGGACTGGGTGATGATGGACTGAATGAAGATGAAGTACAGGGACGGGGTGATGGACGGGACGAGGAGTAGATGTTTTGTTTGGTGGAGTAGTCTACATTGACATTCAGGTATGGTGGTGGTGGGGGGGGGGGGTTTAAGGAGTTGCAGCTTGAAGTTATCCAGCCTATAGTTAACTAGGGTTACGTGGGTTGGTAGACGAGCGAGGCACTGCGCGGACCAAATTGGTGTGCGTTTATTTCTGTTTTTGAGTGTTTTATTTTATTTCATTTTTTCATCTTTTGATGCCTGTCAGTATCAGGAAGATATTTGGACAGGGACTTTTATTTTTGTTTCGTTTGCCTTTGATGTATGCCCCTAGAGAAGGGATGATTTTGGATATGTTTAAATATTTTGATGTCGAGAGTGTAATTAGATTCATGGTACAGCAGCAGCATAATATTTTTCTTTGTGTATTTTTTCTTGGGATTAGCAGTCTGAGATGCTTAGTGTATGAGGGTATATGGATAGGATGTGAATATGGTTAAGTTTATTTCATGGAACATTAATGGTTGTGGGAATCCAGTCAAAAGAAGGAAAATATTGACCTATCTTAAACATAAACAAGCTGACATTGTGTTTGTGCAGGAGTCGCACCTTATGGATGAGGAAGCCTTAAAATTTAAACGAGATTGGGTAGGCCAGGTATTCTTTTCATCATTTAACAGTAAACAAAATGGGGTAATTATTCTAATTAACAAACGACTGAGTTTTGTAATGCTAGGAGAGACTAAAGATAAAGATGGGAGGATAATCTGTGTAGATGCTCTGATTAATGGTGTTAAAGTGGTTTTGTGCAATGTGTATGCGCCCAATAAGGATGATCCAGCGTTTATTAATGAGGTGAACAAAATGTTGGGTGCTAAAGAAGGCCATATTATAGCAGCAGGAGACTGGAACCAAACTCTTTGTCCTGTTTTGGATAGAATCAAATTTAGGTCAACAGCGCCCCCAAGAGACCGGGCTGCATTACACATGCTAATGGAAGATATAGGTTTAGTGGATGTCTGGCGTCTGGTTAATCCTGGTGAAAGGGAATACACCTTTTACAGTCATTGTCACCAAATTCATACTAGAATTGATTTCTATTTAATTTCCAAATCCACAATTAAAAATGTAATTGATAGTAAAATAGGAACAATAGCATTATCAGATCATGCATTGGTTGAACTGAACATTGACGTGAACACTGAGACTGGTAAAAGGGGGAGATGGAGAATGAATACTATGCTATTGCAAGATGACATATTCAGTGCTAAGTTGGCTGAGGACTTGACGTCCTTCTTTGACATAAATGTGGGGTCAACAGAAAGGATTGCTACAGTGTGGGACGCGTCCAAAGCATTTATTAGAGGTAAATTAATAGCACAATCATCTAAAAGGAAAAAAGAAAGCATTGAACAAATATGTAAATTAGGTGAAATTGTTACATTAGAAAAAGATTTGGCAGAACATTACACAGAAGAGGTATATCAAAAATTATGCAAATGTAAATTTCAATTGAATGGGATATATAATAAGAAAATAGAATATGCATTATTTCGATTGAGGACAAATTTTTATGAAGGAGGAGAGAAGACTGGTAAACTTCTGGCTAGACAGTTGAAGCAAAGAGAGAATAATAGTGTTATACCTGCAATTAAAAAGGGAGATAATATAGTAACATCATCTACAGAAATAAATAAGGTATTTCAACAGTTTTATGAACAACTATACACATCTACATCTAACCATGAACAGCAGGAGCTAGAAGATTTTTTGTCCAGGATAAATTTGCCCACGATGACTCAACAACAAGCAAAATCACTTGATGCACCAATTACTGAGGAGGTCAGGAATGCTATCACACTAATGAAAAAGGGAAAGTCACCTGGTTTAGATGGCTTTCCCATTGAGTATTATAAAGCATTTACAGATATATTAGCTCCTATTTTGATTAAAGTTTATTCAGAAGCATTTAAGTTGGGAACATTACCATGCACATTTAATGAAGCACTAATAACCCTGATTCCTAAAAAAGATAGGGATACCACTGACCCATCAAATTATAGGCCTTTAAGTTTAATTAATGTAGATTGTAAATTATTGACCAAAATATTAGCCTTACGACTAGACAAAGTATTACCAGACATTGTCCAGGCAGACCAAGTCGGTTATGTTAGAGGTAGGACCTCAAGTGATAACCTGAGGAGGTTGTTACACCTCACGTGGCGTCATCAGTCGGACGCCACTCCAGTCGCCGCCCTCTCCCTTGACGCCGAAAAGGCTTTCGATAGATCAGAATGGGGCTTCCTGTTAGCCGCCATGTCACGTTTTGGGTTTGGTCAAGGTTTCAAAACTTGGTTTAATATTTTGTATAAAAGTCCTAAAGCTGCAGTGATCACAAATGGTTTTATCTCTCCATTTTTCAACATAACAAGGTCGGTAAGGCAGGGGTGCAGCCTCTCACCACTGTTATTTACGATTTTCCTCGAGCCTCTGGCAGCTATGATTAGAGCTAACTCATTGATAAAGGGAGTTGAGGGAGGGGGGAAGGAGCATAAGCTGATGCTTTATGCGGACGACATATTACTTCTGATAAAAGATCCAGTTCATTCCTTACCCCCTTTGATGGATACTATCCAGATGTATTCTGATTTATCTGGCTATAAGATTAATTGGAGTAAGTCTGAGGCTATGCCGATATCTACATCATGTTACTCAAATACAGTGTCTCAGTTTGGTTTCAGATGGGTTCCGATTGGAATGAAATATTTAGGGGTAAAACTCACTTCAGATTTGGACAAAATTGTCACATTAAATTATGAGCCATTGCTGACTAAGATAAAAAATAATTTGGAAAAGTGGGGTGCCCTGAAATTGTCCTTATGGGGTAAGGTGAATGTTATCAAAATGGTGGTTGCACCCCAGTTTAATTACATCTCAACGATGCTCCCACTAAATATCTCAGACAAGACTTTTAAAGAGTATGATAAAATTATTAGGGATTTTCTTTGGGAAAAAAAGAAACCCAGGATTAAACTGAGCAAAATGTGGATGCCCAAAGATAGAGGTGGCCTCGGCCTACCAGATATGAGGACATACAATATATCTTTTGAAATGGCTAAGTTGTCTAAACACTGGAGTGGGTCAAATTCTGAATTAGACTGGGTAACCATAGAGAGAAGCTTGGCTTCACCATTCCGCCCAATTGATGTTCTGTCACAGTCAGTGAGGAGGAAGCCCAATCTGAATCCGATAATTTCACACTCAAGGAGTGTATGGGGGAAAATTCATAAAGAGTATAAAATCTTACATTATAAACAACCATACTCATCACTCTGGAATAATCCTAAAATACGTATTGGAAGGAAAGAGATATATTGGAAAAAATGGCAAGCAGCAGGACTTAATACTATTGGTGATCTATTTGAAAATGGAGCTTTTATAACTTACTCAGATTTAAAAGAGAAATATGACCTTGGAAATGATGGTACATTCTGGAAATATTTACAAATGAGACACTGTCTGGGCAGTGCTCTTGATACTGTTGCAAATTCACTAGTTGAATATCTAAAATTACCACATGAAGCTCATACTGCATCTGTTTTTTACAAAATGTCAAAAGAACTGCTGGGAGGTACATGTGACAGTCTCAAATTGATTTGGCAGAATGATTTGGGGGTTGACATTGAAAATGAGCATTGGAGAAGAATTATAGCAAATGTAGGAAGTGGAATTAGAGAAGCAAGAGGGAAATTTATTCAGTATAAGATTATTCATAGATATTATTTTACACCAACTAGATTATTTAAAATGGGAATCGCGGATAATAACACATGTTGGAAATGCAAAGAAGAAATTGGCACATATATGCATATGATTTGGGACTGTCGCATAGTATACCCTTTCTGGTGTAGGGTACTGGAATTCCTTGAGAAATGGGTGGGATTGACATTGCCCAGAGATCCGCGGCTCTGTCTATTAGGGGACAGAACTGCTGTCCCTGGCATATCTAAAAATTATTTCACTATTATAAAGGTTGGACTTGTTACCGCTGCCAGAATACTGTTGCGTCATTGGAAGGTCCCCAGAACACCTGGGCTTAAAGAATGGAATGACGAAATGATCAAAATAACATCATATGAATATATGTTGGGCAGGGTAGATGGAGAAAGTAAAATGAAAGAGACATGGGATGAGTTCTGGATGTATATGAACCTTAAATGATTTCCTTGTTATTTTTCTTCTTTTTATTTTTTATTTTAACTGTTATGTTTCTTGGACTGGCTATCTGTAAGATATGTTGTAATGTTTGTAATGCTGCTTTGTACTGATCCTAGATTTTGTACGATTTTGAAAAACAAATAAAAATTTGAATTATAAAAAAAAAAAAGATGAAACTTGACCTCGTCGACAGATGAATCTTCTTAGTGCATGGATGCAGGAGTCTGTGTCAAGTGTATGTGCAACTTCAAGATGTACTGCTCTGCTTGCCATGCAGGTGAAGATTACGCCATACCTTTTAACAAGACTTCGTCCTCTCTTGATCTCTATAGGACCAAAGTAGTCTACTCCCACATCCGTGAATGGAGGCTTGTCTGGTTGAATCCTCTCCAAAGGCAAGTCTGCCATCTTTTGCTCACCAACTCTACCCCGCTGTCGTTTGCACACAGTACAGTCGGTTATGATTTTCCTTGCCGCAGAGTTTGCTTTGATGATACAATATGTTTTGCGGAGATGAGACAGCATGTAATTCCTTCCTCCATGTCCGAGTAGTTTATGGATATGTCGTAATAACAGGGTGGATATGTGAAGGTCTTTTGAGAGGATGATCGGATGTTTGATTTCTTCAGGCATCGCGAGCCTATTCAGGCGACCACCTACTCTCAGTAGTCCATCATCCAACACTGGATCCAATTTGTACAAATGACTGCTTCTTTTGACATTTTTATCAGTTTGCAGAACAGATATTTCTTCTGGAAATCTTTGCATTTGACTGAATGAGATGACTGCATGTTCTGCTTGGATAAGATCTTCGGGAGTTAAGCACTGTCCACGAAGCGTCGCTTTAAAGACTTGAATCTCCTCTTCAACCTTCTCTTTTAATTTGACAGGATCCTTTTCAACACTGCTCACAGCAGCTTGAAGCTCCTTTCTCCTTCTAGTCAGTTGCAAGAGTGTGGTCTTTACTTTAAGAAGCCAAGCTACAGCAGTCTTCAGTCTCATCCATGATGAGAAGTAGTGGATCAGATAGTTGGCTGGGTTCAGTTGATTTTTGACAATGACATTTACTGTGATGTCAGGTTTGATTTCTGGATCATTGGCAGATATTGTTGATTCAAAGGGCAAGTTAGGCCATTCATCATTTGATCTGCAGAGGAAATCTGGTCCTCTGATCCATTTCTTGCAGCTTAGAAAGCGGTCTGCTGTCAGCCCTCTTGATGCTGCATCTGCAGGGTTTTCCTTTGTACTCACATATTTCCATTGTGATACATCAGTAGCATCTCTTACAAGAGAAATCCTGTTTGCTATAAATGTTTGAAAACGTTTTGTTTCATTGTTTATGTACTTCAGCACTGTAGTGCTATCAGTCCAGAAAATGGACCTATCCAGTGGCAGCTGCAAGTCCCTACGCAGCATTTTGTCAACTCGGACAGCCAGGACTGCTGCGGCCAGCTCCATTCTTGGAATTGTCATTTGTTTTAGTGGTGCCACTCTGGATTTTCCGATCATGAATGCAATATGCACTTCTCCGTCACTGTTCTCCAGTCTTAGGTAGGACACGGTTCCGTAGCCACTTTCGCTGGCATCCGAAAAGTGATGTAGCTGTGAGTGTGTGATTTGATCAAAGTTCTTAGGCTTCATACACCTGTCCACTTTGAACTCCACAATTTGCTTCAGATCCGCTAGCCATCCTGTCCACTGCTGTGAGAAGACGTTGGGTATGGCTTCATCCCATCCAAGCCTCCTCCTGCAGAGCTCCTGCATTATCAGCTTGGCTGGCAGAGCAAATGGTGATATAAATCCTAAAGGGTCATATATAGAGCCAACCACAGACAAGATGCCACGTCTCGTGTGTGGTCTTTCAGGTGCAGTATTTGTGAACTTGAACACATCTGTTTCAACACACCAGTGTAATCCTAAAGCTCTCTCCACTGGCAGATTGTCCTTGTCTAAGTCCAACTCCTTGATTTCTTTGGCCCTGTGCTCTTGTGGAATAGATGTTAACACAGCACGGCTGTTGCTGATCCATTTAGACAAAATGAATCCACCCCTCTGGCAGAGAGCAGTCAGTTCTTTTACTAATTGTACTGCTTCTCGTTCTGTGGGCATGGATTTCAGACAATCATCAACATAAAAGTTGTTATTTACTGTGTTTGTCACCTCAGATGGAACGTGAGCTCGGTTGTCTTCAGCAGTCTTTCTCAAAGAAAAGTTGGTACAACTTGGTGATGACACAGCTCCAAAAAGATGTACCTTCATTCTGTATTCGGCCAGATCTTGCTGTACATCACCTTCAGGCCACCATAGGAATCGCAGGTAATCGACATGTTCATCCGAGACCTTAACCTGATGGAACATGGCTTTGATGTCTGCCATCAAGGCAACTGGTTCCTGTCTGAATCTGGTGAGGACTCCAATAAGTGAATTAGTCAGATCGGGACCCTGAAGCAGTTGAAAGTTAAGTGATGTTCCTTTAAAGACTGCTCCACAGTCAAAGACCACTCTCAAGGTGCCTTTCTTTGAGTGATGCACACCATGATGTGGGATATACCAGAGTTTTCCATCACTTCGATTCAGCTGGTCCACTGGCACCAATTCAGCGTAGCCACTGTTAATCATGTCTGTGAGGAAAGATGTATATTCATCATGGAACTTCTCGTCTTTGTTGAACTTGCGTTTCAGGCTCTGGATGTGTTGCTCTGCAATACAACGGTTATTTGGCATGATGGGATCTTCTTGTTTGAAAGGTAAGTTTAGGCAGTAATGTCCATCTTTAATCTTTGCTGAGTGGTTTATAATATCAAGGAATTTGGCCTCTTCTCTTGACATTTCCTCTGTTTCATTACTGGCTCTTTCACTGAAATCTTGATTGTACTGTTTGACAAGCAACTCTTCCAGGTTTAGAATAGATATTCTATTGACAGCAACAGCAGGGCAGCCATTCTCATCCCTGATGGTGTCGTCTCCTCTTAATGGACCATAGATGACCCACCCCAATAGGGTCCTCACTGCGTATGGTCCATCTGCTTGGCTATTAACCACCTCCCAGGGTTCCAGTAGCTTCGAGGCGTTTGTGCCGATGAGGAGGTCAATGCCAGAGTCTATTTCGGGTAGTGTGATATGGTTTAAATATGGCCAGTCAGACAAGTCCTGTTGTTTTGGAATATTGTGTTGTGAGACAGGCATGGTTGCGTGTGTGAATACATCAGGCAGTTGAATAAAGTCATCCGAGTCCATCCTTGCTATTTCCAAACCAGTGATATGGTAGCTAGACTCAGGCTTTACTTGATTCATCGTTCGGAGGAGTATGTTTGTTTTCTGTCCTGCCATCTTGAGCCTATTCATTAAGTTTTCAGTGCAGAATGTAGAGGTGCTGCCATGATCTAAAAATGCGTATGTTTGTAAAACTGTGTCTCCCTTGTGGCTCTTCACTTGAACAGGTACGATGGAGAAGATGGAGGTTTCATCACCGGCCCCAATATGACCACATGTGTGCGGTGAGATGACAGCCTTGCTCTCATTTGATTTCTGTGTCTGTTGTTGTTCTTCTTGTCGAATGTGAAGTATATCAGGATGTTTCAGTTTGCATGTGTCACAAGTTAGACGACCTCTGCAGAATTTCGATAAGTGTCCTCTTTTTAAGCAGCCAAAACAGATTCCATTTTGTTTTAAGAAGTCTATTTTCTCCCTGTGGCTCTTTTCCATAATCTGAGGACACCGTTCCAATGTATGGCCACCTCTTTTGCAGAACAGACATGGGTAGTGACTGATGGATGCATTCATTTTCTCTCCTTTTGACTCCGCAGCTGTTATGGGTGTTACTGTTGTTGCAAAACTGCTTCTTGAACTTGACCTTTCTTTTGATTTAACAGTGGTTGAGGTTTTGACAGTTGAAGTCTGCTTAGGGTCCTGGATGTTTCCAAAAAGTGGGTCGGACATTATCATCACTTGTCTTTCGATGAAGTTAACAAGATCAGGAAACATTGGCCGACGACCACCCTCTTTTAGCTCACAGGCCCTGGTCCTCCATATGTCTCTCAGTTTGTATGGCAGTTTCAAAAGAATGGTCCTCATGTTGGAAGTCACATTCATCTCGTCCATGTAGGATAGATTCTCCATAGCATTGCAGCAACCTCGGAGGAATAGAGAGAATGCTTCCAACCCTTTTGCATCCTCTGATTTGATTGTTGCCCAGGCAAAAGCCTTTTCCATATATGCCGTGGCAATCTTATTCTCATTTCCAAAATGCTCTTTGAGCAAATGTTTTGCTCTTGGGTAGCCTTGTGACAGAGGCAGATGTTGACAGCTGCGGACAAGATTTTTTGGATGCCCTCTTGTATATTGCTCCAAAAAATGTAGACAGTCACCATAATCATCTGTCTTTTTCTCAATTGCCCTCTCAAATGCCCTGATAAAACCTTCATATTGCAATGGATCTCCCTCATAAACCGGAATGTCTCTTTGTGGCAAAGTGGAATGCAGATTCTGTTTGACCAATAGGGCCGTTATGTCATTCTGTCTTTGTAACACATTGGAAATATCACCTTGATCAACAACATTTGTAACAGTAGGTGAAGTACATACAGTTTGACCTTGAACACCCCTTTTCATTTGACCCGGTATGTTTTCAGTTTGCACATTTCGACTGAGGAGAGGGTATTGCAATAATGGAGTTTGCCTGGGGAGAGAGTATTGGGTTAGAGGAGTTGTGTAATGAGTTTTGGTAGTTTTTTCATAAGCCTTTGGCCTTACAACCTGTGGTTGTGGGGGAGGCTTCGTTTCCATTGACACTTTTCCCTTTTGTTGGGTCGTTTGATCAGGTAAGGATGTGTTTGGATTTAATGAAGTCGTTTTCCTTTGAGTAACGGCAGCAGCAGCCGCTCCCTGTATATCTGAGTGCATCCCCAATGATATTCTTGAACCTTTTCTTGATCCCATAGATTCCAGTACCTGGGCCTTTGCATTGGCTGCTGCCAGTTTTGTCTCCATCTCCAGTTTCTCTTTTTGCATTCTGAGTTGTTCCTGTTGTATTGTGAATTGTTCCTGTTGTATTCTGAATTGTTCCTGTTGTATTCTTTGCTGTGCTTCAATCTGATGTTTCTTTCCCAAGGCAGCCATCTGTTCCATCAGAGCAGCTTTTTCAGCCTGAGCAATAATGAGAGCAGATGATGTTGATGAAGATGCTTTGGATGTGGTGGATTTGCGTGTGGATTTGGATCTAGAAATATTTGACACACTGTCACCGGGTCCAACATCATCAGAATTGACAATACTCAGGTTTTCACTTTCAACAGGTGTGTGTGTTATTGGTGGTTCATTTTCAACAGTGACATTTTCAACAGTAGTATGCATTCGAGATTCATTTTCTTGGGTGACAGGTATGTATGGCTCAGTTTCAACAGTGACAGTGACATCATGTGTAATTTGGTGTTTCACTTCTGATAGCCATTTGTGTACATCATGCATGAAATCCTCCAGAATATCAATTTTAGGTTGAAACCACTGATTCTGCCTCTCAATTTCCTCCTCAGGTATTTGCAAAACCACCAGTGATGAATGGTCTGCTCTTGCTTCACCACATAAATGAATTAATTCATCCAAATGACCTTTTACAGCCTCCAAATTGTCATTTGAGTTCATGAGCTCCTTCATTGATTCTCTCAACTTTGCAGCCTTTTTAACTGCCAATCCTCTTGCCTTTTGATACTTATCAACCACCATTTCCAAGCCTTTAGCTGTATGTTTGACAACTCTTTTTTCCTTTTCAGGTTCAATGTTGCCATCTTGTGGCTGAGCATCTCCATCACCACTAGACATGTTGCTGATGAATCACAGCCAGCTTCAAATCCGACTCACCCCAATAGAGCTGTAGCCTGCAGGTGTGTCCAATCACCTATCAGTGTTGGCAGTGAAACAAACAATGTCTGTCCAGTTGTGGCTCTTTTGATGTCCTTTTCACTCGTAGAGCGTCGTTTCTTACTTGAATGTAACGGCAATCCTTCCCTTCCAATGTATATTTGCACGTTACTTCACAGGTGATGGGAGTGATCCTACGCAGAGTACTAACAGAAACATGAAAGATGAATGTCCAGTCTTAGGTCCAGTTTTGTTGTATTTATTGAGCAGAAGTGAGCAGTTTTAATCATGAACATGAACATACCAGTGATGTTATTGTTGAAGTTTGTCTGTCTCTGTTCTGTTGCTGCTGGTAAGAAACGGTGTGCTCCTACCATTTCCTGTGTCCTATGTGATCTGATTAGTGCACCTGCACCACTGCACCTCTAAATACACACCCAGTGCTGACAAATCTAAAGCCCGCCACCAAGTGTTCAAAAATAATATGCCAACCTAACCAATAATATAGCACCATCATAATGGCTCCTACAGTTAGTTTGCTCTGTGTCAGATTGTCTTCTGTAAAATGGCACAACAAGGAGTTCAGTTATGCTGTTCTATATGTCTGGATCTACTGAAGGATCCGGTTAGTGTTCCCTGTGGACACAACTACTGCAGTAGCTGTATTGAGGCATACTGGAATCAGGAAGACCAAATAGATAAATTCAGCTGTCCACAGTGCACAGAAAGGTTCATCCCAAGACCTGTTCTGAAGAAAAACATCATGTTGGCTGAGGTGGTGGAGATGCTGAAGACGACAAGACTCCAAGCTGTTCCTCCTGATCTCTGCTATGCTGGACCTGGAGATGTGGCTTGTGATTCCTGCACTGGGAGAAAACTGAAAGCTGTGAAGACTTGTCTTCAGTGTCTGGTCTCTTACTGTGACACTCACCTCCAGCCTCACCATCAATCTCCTTCCTTTAAAAATCACAAGCTGGTCAAAGCCTCCAGGGAGCTTCAGGACAACATCTGCTCTTGTCACGACGAGGTGAAGAAGGTTTTCTGTCGTACTGATCAGCAGTGTATCTGTTATTTGTGCTGTATGGATAAACACAAAGGTCATGATACGATCTCAGCTGCAGCAGAAAGGACTGAGAGACAGAAAGAACTTGCTACGAGTCAGCAGAACATCCAGCAGAGAATCCAAGAGAGAGAGAAAGACGTGAAGGTGCTTCACCAACAGGTGGAGTCCATCAATCACTGTGCTGATAAAGCAGTGGAGGACAGTGACACCATCTTTACTGAGCTCATCGGTTCCATTGAGAATAAACAATCTGAGGTAAGAAAGCTGATCAGAGACCAGCAGAAACATGAAGTGAGTCGTGCTGAAGAACTGATGAAGGTTGTGGAGCAGGAGGTTACTGAACTGAGGAGGAGACGTGCTGAGCTGGAGCAGATCTCACACACAGAGGATCACATCCATTTTCTACACAGTTCTACTTCTCTCTCAAGGATCAGTGAATCCACACACCCGGTCAGCAGCAATGTCCGTCCTCTGAGATACTTTGAAGATGTGACTGTGGCCGTGTCAAAGATGGGGGACAAACTAGAGAGAATTCTCAAAGAGGAAGGGACAAACATCTCAGAAACATTGAATAGAGTGGGTGTTTTGTCAACACTACCAATACCCAAGACCAGAGCTGAATTCTTACTGTCCATTCAACACTGGATCCAAAATCAAACTAACTACCAGTCACCTATACCAGGCTTAAAATCATTAAATAAATGAACAAACAAACAAACAAATAAATAAACAAACAAACAACAATAAAACACAATTCAAATATCTATACACTCCAAGTACCACTTTCAAAACCATTCAAAGTAGTGATAACTGGAACTACATTTGGAAGAACCAGGAGCAAACATTGCTTTTGTCTTGTTTCCATTCAACATCAATTTGGCAACTCATGCTTATAAGAGACAAAGTCAACCGCAAACATTTGACACAACCATTCCATAAGAGATTGGTACAAAATTGTGTCATCTGCATACATAAAAGAAACTTCAGCGGCCCCAAAATAGAACCCTGTGGGTCTCCCTTTCCAAACATAACGGGATCAGCAGTGTATCCAAACTTGACGCACTTTTTGCGACCCAATAGATGCATTTGCCAAAGCAATCGGCTCTGCACAAAAGTGCACATACGCCATTTTGGAAATAACTTATACTTCCGGGCCTCTTCCGAGTCCGATCATCTACTGATGATCATGGTACCGATTATACTAATTAAGGCTATGTTCCATTCTGGTCAAACAGAGTCAGGGAGCTATTAGGGGCGACTGTGGCTCAAGAGGTAGAGCAGGTCGTCCAATGATCCATGGGTCGGCGGTTCGAATCCCGGCTCCTCCTGTCTACATGTCGAAGTGTCCTTGGGCAAGACACTGAACCCCAAATTGCTCCCGATGTGCTGGTTGGTACCTTGCATGGCTTCCGCCGCAATTGGTGTGTGAATGTAATGCACAATCTATGTAAAGCGCCTTGGATAAAGGCGCTATATAAATTTACCATTTTAGTAAATTGGTAACCATGCAGACGCGGATTAACAATGGTTGATTGTCTGCAGCCTTGTTGAATTGACGCGCACACGTACACACACACACACACACACACACACACACACTCCTCTCTCTCTCTCTCTCTCTCTCTCTCTCTCTCTCTGTCGCTCTAATTAATTAGTCTCATGTCCTGCAGCTGCGTCTAGTTTCTCCCGGCGGATCCTGCCGGGAGCTGCCTATATGCCATAGAAAGCATAGGTCAGTTCCCTCTGTGGGAGGAAACCCGAAAATAGTTAAAATCCTGGGTAAAGAGGTTACGAAAATAGCAGATCCAGTCGGGGAGCAGCGGCGAGCGTGCTGGCGGTGACCACACGCTGAACGCTTGTGCGCTCATTCACTGGGCAAGCAAAGGCAAAAAGTGTCGTAGTAACAGCAGTTTATTACAGTAAGGATCTGACATGGTAACTGTGTGTATTATTATGCAAAGCATTGCTGGTGATGGTTTATATTGTTATATAAATTGTTACTTATTGTGCTGGATCTACAGTACTTGTTCATGCCATGTACTGTAGCTGCTGTGCTGCCTTTGGCGACTGGATTGCCCTTGCAGGATCAATAAAGGTCTTATCTTATCTACATCCAGTTTAATGCCTTGTTTGATATCTGTCTGAAATCAATCCTGACCTATAACATGGCGTGTAGCGGGGGATCACTTCATAACATTACAACAGGAGGGGCAATCAGAGAGACTGGGGAGGGGTGAGAGAGTGAATGAGGGGATGAGAGAGAGAGAGAGAGAGAGAGAGAGAGACCTTTCCCTTAAATGAGATGGATCCTGCCATCTGGGTGTCTTTTCAGGTCTCATCGCTCTCTCGTCTCTCTCTCGTCTCTCTCTCTCTTGCTCTCTCTCTCTCTCTCTCTCTCATCTCTCTCTCTCTTGCTCTCTCTCTCTCTCTCTCTCTCTCTCTCTCTCTCTCTCCCTCTCTCTCTCTCTCTCATCTCTCTCTCTCTTGCTCTCTCTCTCTCTCTCTCTCTCTCTCTCTCTCTCTTTGTAATTACACGACATAATGGCAGCTCAGTCGGCTCGTAATCTCACATTATAATCAGAAGGAGTTTTTCGCGTCCTTCTTCTGCTGCTTCTCTCCCTCCCTCCCTCTCCCTCTATCTCTCCACAGCTTCTAATTCAATATAAATGTAAATGACCATAAGAGAGAAAAACAGAGAGAGAGAGAGAGAGAGAGAGAGTAGACAGACCTTAAGCAGAGAAATGAGAAACAGAAGAGAGGCAAAGAGAGGAAGATTGGAGCAAAACAGACCAATTTGGAGGGGGGTAGAGATAGGAAAGGGGTGAAATTGAGAGAGGGGAGGGAGTTGGGGGAGAAGCAGATAACGAGAGTTTTAGAAAACACCCGTTTATTTAAACACCCGATCACAACACAAGCTGCTTTTCCCCCCCTCTTCTCCTTTCTTTGCTCCAGTGCTAAATCTGTTCCAAAGCATGCTGTTTACCTCACCAGGTTGAAAGTGATGGCAGTATTTTAGAGGAACTAGTGGGATTAAACTGGTTTCCATCCCAGCACAGTTGAGAAAAGCTCCCTCATGCACAAGTGAAAGCACAATCTTATAGTGATTCAGTAAAAGCACAAGGGCTGCAACCATCCATTATTCAATCCATTATTTTTCCTATTTCAAATCCATATTATGTGGGGGGGTGGGGGGCATTAGCCCAAAATAGCTGATCTGCAAGCTCATAGCGCATTGCATGGTGACCAATCCGTTATGGTCAAGTTTTCAGGCCGCTCAGACCACCTTTGATAACTTGAGAGAGAATCTGTTTCCATTATAGGACAGATTGAAAAATAACTTATCCACAAACCACAGTATCCCTATTCTGAGGGGAAACATTCACCAAAAATAGGATCTATAAGCTCACGCAATGCACGCTTAGATCTGCTACTTTTGTGGAAGTGATTTGGGGTCCTATTTTTACTTGCGCAAGCAGAGCGTGCAAGTAATGTTATCAGTCAGGTGCTACGATGCGTATGTCCCTTAGCAGCATATGATATGACGTCATATGCTGGCACGAAGCTGACCGTGCAGGTATGTTTTCCGTCATGCTACGAAGCATATGTCCCATGACGTGATGAAGATATGTACCAATGTCCCTTAGAATGCATATGATATGACGTCATATGCTGGCCCCGGACATACGGAAGCAGACCGTGCAGGTATGTTTTCCGCGGATGTCCCATGACGTGATGAAGATTATGTACCAATGCCAGGGTATAATTGGTTTACGATGGTGACGTAATGATGATATGTTTCAGTGTCAGGTGGATTAAAAAAAGGGACATACGCATCAAACCACCCGAGTAACCACATTATACCACGAATCACTCAGAAATAGGCCCCGAGCTGACCGTGCAGGTGTGTTTTTGTCATGCTACGAAGCATATGTCCCATGACGTGATGAAGATATGTACCAATGTCCCTTAGAATGCACGTGATATGATGTCATACGGACATACGGAAGCTGACCGTGCAGGTATGTTTTCCGTGAATCGTGATGAAGATTATGTACCAATGCCAGGGTATAATTGGTTGACGATGGTGACGTAATGATGATATGTTTCAGTGTCAAGTACATACGCATCAAACCACCCAGCCGATCACATTATACCACCAACCACTCAGAAAACTACATATACATACATATAGACATGTACACATATATGGACATATGAGCATATGACGTGATAAAGTTTGTAGCGGTCTACAGCACTTGCGCGCTCTGCTTGCGCACTAGTAGGCCATTTATGGCCTACTTGTGTGCAACAAGCAAGTAGGCACTCGACAGAGTGCAGTTCTAGTTATCAATGCGTTACCCCTTATTAAAATTGACACGTTGTGAGCTTGTAGATCGGCTATTTGAAATATTCAAAAATTAGGTTTAGGGGTAAATAGGGACTGAAAAATAATGCTCCAAGTATAGGCTGCAGTGCAACTCAGGTCCGTTTTACAAAGTCAAATATTATTGAAGTACTTGCGTCACGGTTGCCAAAAATATCCTAACTTCCAGCACACAACGTGCAATGAGCGATTTAGGAAATTATATTTTATTTTATTAAAATAGATGATTCTTTGGGAATCAATTAAATCAATCAGTTAATTAATGGTTGTACCCCTAAATACTAGGCATTAGGCATAGAGCCTGCATGCCAATCATGGCGTTGTACTAGTTATATTGTATAACACACTCATACAGATGTAGTTGTATTGTATTAGTGCAGTGGTTCCCAAACTGTGGTGTGTGCACCCCTTGTGGTGCGCGAGCGCCTTTTAGGGGGTGCGCGACATGAAATGTCTAATGGTGGTGCTATTGTTTTATTTAAAATATATTAACATATTATGCCAATATATGGCAAGTAATGCAGTATATAGCCTATGCTGCATATATTATGCCATATTCAGGTTCATATATGTGCATATATGTGGATAAAAAGGAAATATATGTCTCTAGATAGCTTATGCAATTTATATTTCCATGTGGGGGGGTGCATCAGCTAGGTCGGGAGGTAACAGGGGGTGCATGGCCAAAAAGGTTTGGGAACCGCTGTAATATAGCGTATACTTTCAGTTATATTGTATTAACTGTTAATACAGTATGTTAATAATTAACATACTTAATTTTACCATACAGATGCAATAGTTATATTGCAATAACATACTCTACCATAGTATTAATTAACCACTTAAACCCCAGCATCCGTATTCTGTTTTTTACAGTTTTCTGCTATTTCTTTGAACTTCTTTCCCCAAGAAGTTCAAAGAAATAGCAGAAAACAGAAAATACACAATAGAACCCTGAGGGACTCCGGTAAACCGCAGGTTTAAGTGGTTAAAATAAGTTGTGGGTTGCAGCTTTGACATACTGTGTGTCTGCCTGCTGTCCTCAGAGAGGGACTACAGACTTAATGATTGCAATTTATAATTCAAAATGCTGCATATCACAGCTTCATTAAGTTCCTCATCTGGAACCTTAATTTGGCAAATCATTTAAATACAAGGGGGGGGGGGGGGGGGGGGGGAGAGAGAGAGAGAGAGAGAGAGAGAGAGAGAGAGATTAATGAAAAACTAAAGGACCAAGACAATCAATAGTGATTGCAACTACACAAGGATGTGTGTGCATGTGTGTGTGTGTGTGTGTTTGTGTGTGTGTGTGCGTGTGTGTGTGTGTGTGTGTGTGTGTGTGTGTGTGTGTGTGTGTGTGCGTGCGTGCATGCGTGTGTTTGAGTGAGAGAAAGAGAGACAGGGCTTAGAGAACAGACAGAAGGAAGGAGAGCGAGAAAGATTGAAGAGAGAGCGAAAGAGCGTCAGAGAGATAAAGAGAGAGCAAGAAAGAGAGATTGTGAGAGAGAGAGAAAGAAAGAGAGAGACTCACACCTGTCTTTAATTATGCATGTCTGAGCAGGTGTGGGTCGGATAAGAGTTTAAAATATGGATTACAGATAACAGCCATTTCAGGACTGGGCTCTGTGCAATCTCACCCTCAGTCCCCCTGAAGTGTCGCCTCGATCTCATGGCATGAATGTTTTATGGAAAACCGTCCAGAGCCCTCCGCTGCTGAGTCACAGAGATCTGACCGACATCCACTCACTGGCACCTGGTGTTAGCGTGGCATTGGCTGGGTGTTAGCGCAGCACTGGCTGGGGATAGCGTAACACTGGCTGGGTGATAGCGTTGCACTGGCTGGGTTAGCGTAGCACTGGCTGGGTGATAGCGTTGCACAGGCTGGTTGATAGAGGTGCACTGGCTGGGTTAGCGTAGCACTGGCTGGGTGATAGCGTTGCATTGGCTGGGTGATTGATTGATTGATTGATTGAAGAATTTATTAACAGTTTGCAGAATTACAGTACATTTCAAGCACAAACTCAATACAAAGGCTGTTAACTGTGAGTGGACGACCCAATTAAGCATTACACTTGTTTCCAATAGGGTCCACCATGTTCAAATCATCAAAACATTTAGAGACGTACAAATAGACACTTCTATAGACAGAACAGGAATTCATAAAGGAGGTAAAAAGGGAAAATAAACATATACAGTGAGGGGAAAAGGGGGGGGGGGCGGTGGTGGGGGGGGATTCAGATTTTACGGGGGCCAGTTTCGAATTGCAGCCATCCGTAGGTGCCCTTTGAGAGCGGTTTTGAAGGAGTCAAGGGATTCGCATGTCTTAATGACAGTTGGTAGGGCGTTCCACATTTTGGTGGCATAGGAGCGAAAAGAATTTAGTCCCTTGTTTGTGCCGAATCTGGGTTGTACATGGTTCGTTGCACTCCCTCTGGTGTTGTGGGTGTGGACTTCGTTAACATTAAGGAAGTATCTAGACAGGTACATGGGTATCTTGGTGGTGTATCGAATCTTGTGGACCAGACCCATTGCAAGATGCTGTACTCTGTCGTCGACCCTAAGCCATTCCAGCCTGTCGAAGTGGGCAGGGGTGAGGTGGGTTCGGGGGGCTAGGTCAAGTAGGAGCCTGACCAGTTTGTTTTGGGAAGTCTGGAGCCTGGTTTTAAGGGCCTTTGAGGTGCTGTGGTACTAGGAGGTGCATGCATAGTCAAAGAAACCCTGTACAAGGGCTCCTGTTAAGGTCTTCAAGGTGTTTTTGTTGACCAGTGAGGAGATCCTGTAGAGGAATCTTGTTCTATGGTTGACTTTTTTGATTACGTTGGTGGCCATTTTATCACCGGAAAGATTAGCCTCCAGGATGGAACCTAGGTAGGTAATTTCATCTTTACGTGTGATAACATTGTCACCCACTCTGATAGCGTAGCATTGGCTGGCTGATAGCGTAGCATTGGCTGGGTGATAGCGTAGCATTGGCTGGGTGATAGCGTAGCATTGGCTGGCTGATAGTGTAGCATTGGCTGGGTGATAGCGTAGCATTGGCTGGGTGATAGCATAGCATTGGCTGGCTGATAGCGTAGCATTGGCTGGCTGATAGCGTTGCACTGCTGTTAGTGTAGCACTAGCCTGAAAGTAGCCTACCCATCTTTCCAAGGAAGGGGCGGATTCAATAAAGCGCTGGAAACAGACGACGGCTCCCTATTGCTTCACCAAACTATGTCCCTGCCTCCCCTTCCCTTGCCCGCCACCCTCCTCCTCCCCTCCCTGGTAGAACACAGCGGAGACCACTGATGTCACCAAATTTGGAGTGACACCCCTCTGCACTCTTTTGGTTTGAAAAATACAAGGTTCACTCCCACTCTTATACCAGAATTAATGGGCCATTGCCCTGCATGCAAGCTTTTGTTTCTCTCTTTTGAAACCAAAAGGCCTGTGTTCCCGAGGCTAGCGTAGCACTGGCTGGGTGATAGCAATAGCATACTGTAGGCTGGCTGGGTGATGGCATACTGTAGACTCATGGATGGGTGCTAGCGTAGCACTGGCTGGGTGCTATGCGTTCACACTGGCTAAACCAGTGGTTCTCAAACTTTTTTCACATCAAGGACCACCCGAATATTAATATTCCAATGATTTACTCCCCACACACATTTGTGTCTTGTCACTGCTGTTGTATCAGACTGACTCACTACACCTGCTAGTGAGGAGCCCCCACCGGAAGGACATACAGTAGAGTGGCCGTCCCACTCCTCAAACCCAACATTCCACGCTGACAGCTGCTGCCCCAGCCTGTGCTGTAGGATTACATGCAGTAACACCTATCACCCTCCCCCTGGCTTCCATCCCCTGAACACGGGCCAATTGTGTTTGTATCGATGCTCGACAAAGACATGTGCGCCACAGTGGATTCGAATCCCCAGACTAGCTTGCCAGGAACTGTCTGCACCCCTTTTCTCAGACCAGGCGAGTGGCAAATTAATACAAATGGCTATGCCGGGCACCTATAGGCTGCAGTGCAAGCTTGACAACATCCGCGGGTTCGAATCCCGATCCCGACGACCTTTGCTGTGGGGACAGAGTTGCATTCCGACGCACCACCATTCCGACTATGTGCCTTCCGCGTGCGGTTAGGGTTAGGGGACAGCGTTAGTAATGTGGCGAGTTGGAATGTGATGCATCAGAATAGCGGGTCTCAGAATGCCTGTTTGTAACCCTTGGCTGCGTGTCACTTGCCATCTCTCTCTCCCCATTTCCTATCAGCCTACTGTCCTATCAATAAAGGCATGAATATATCCCCTCCCCGCAAAAAATCGTTAATAAAAAACAATGCTTCCGAAAACAGAAATTAAAGGAGGCGGACTGTTTTCGGCAATACAGATTTACTTGCCAGGAACTGTCCGCCCCCCTTTTCTCAGAACAGGTGAGTGGTAAATTAATTAAATTCCAAACATCCCCAAAGACACGATGCCAGCACCATTTGACCAAACTGATTCCGAAAACAGAAACTAAAGGATGGTTAAGGTTAGCTGAGGATATATGAATGTAAATGAGTGCAGTATCCCCCCCAAAGTTAATGGAACCTGCGTCTGTGCGTGCATGCGAGAGTAAGGTAAATTGACAGAATATGACAGTGTCTGTCACCAAACGAATATGTGAATATGTGAGAGCATGCAAGAGAGAGACACTGAGTGACTGACAGTCCTTCAGTCTTGCACATTAGCATTCTCCATGCTAGCTTGTCCTCCATCTATCTCTGCATCTCCAGCTTAATTAACTCCATCAACACGCATACATTAAAACCTGGGTGCACCCACACACAATTTACATCACGTTCACACGCGCACACACACACATGTAGTCACACACACACACACACACACACACACACACACACACACACACACACACACACACACACACACACACACACACACACACACACACACACACACACACACACACACACACCACCAAGTTGTGCAACGGATTGTGAGCATGTAGATTTCAACCCCACAACCTGAATACTTTTCCAATTGTAAATGTATCTAAAATGTATATTTCCACCATAAAAGTAAAACAACCGTTTTTCTTGTGAGAAGGACCAGGAAAATGCTCCTTACAACGTAGACTATTTCTCAAATTCTACGTAACATTTGGTCCTCACAAGTATATTGTAATAAAATCACACCTGTGTGAACTGAGTGGTGCAACTCCCCCCCCCCCCCCCCCCCCTCTCTCTCTCTCTGTTTCTGGCACAACAGTGCCACTTTTGCCCCTACTGGTACTCTAAACGCACATAGTCACATAGGTTAGGACATAGGGACATTGCTGTTCCTTGGAGTGGTTGCACCACTCAAAAATGTGCACACGTACACACGCGCGCGCACACACACACACACACACACACACACACACACACACACACACACACACACACACACACACACACACACACACACACACACACACACACACACACGTATTGATTCCTCCATGCTGAATAAAACATCTCTCTGATTAGCATGGAGAGACAGCCTCGGCAGGCAGGCAGTGCACCCTGGTTAGCAGTGGTGGAAAGTAACTAAGTACATTTACTCACGTATATGGCACTTGTTTAACACTAGCATGACTGAAGTAAAAGTATAGCATGTGCTTAAATTCATATTTAGAAAATGTTTCAGATGTCAAAAAAATCTGAGATGATGGAATGATGATGGATGATGGAAGGGGAACCTTCTGAAAGCTTCATGGGCAGATAATTAACTTCAACATCTTAAAGAAACGCAGTGTGAACTTGTAGATCTGCTATTTTCAGAAGATTTGTAGACATTCTAAAACTTGAAACAGAACATTCTGTATAATGAGTACTTTTACTTTTGGTAGCCTAATTGTAAGAGAGTATACTTCTTCATTGCAGGATTAGTACAAAATAATATGAGTACTTTTTCCACCACTGATGCAGACCTCCAAGATGGATTTGCTTTGGGTTTGAGCGGATTTGTAGCAAACCCTGAACACAGACGTCAATACGTACACCGCGAACGGACACCTCACGACTATTTTTTATCAACAAATAAATAATAATACAGGGTTAAGTAGTTAAACCGACTAATTTGATTTAGACTAATTTGATTGTGATTAATTGTGTTGATTCATTGATATGATAAGAAATTGCCAAAACTTGATATTGCTATCCTCCCGATTCTTTTTTGACACTTGTATGGTGTCTAAATTAGATTGTTATCGTTTCTGTCGGGCAGAAACCTCTTATCTCCATATTTGAAGTTTTTTGTTTTTCCGTGAATTAACACCCTACTTGATCATACTAGACTAGAGCATCACATAAAAGCGGGCGTAGATGAGCTTGTACAGTATATCTACTACTTTTGCTATTTTCTTGGAATGTTACAGTTTTGGACAGGTTTCCACCCGACAGAGACGACATTGTGTATAACTTAGGGGTTAGGGCTGTCCCCAATTCAGACAATTCCATGGTCTAATCAGATTCAGCACTTCAATATGTGATGGTTCGCTTTTACAAGGGCAAGACTTTCTGACAAAATAGTACATACATTAACGTACACATACAGTAGTAGGCCTACGGAGTACGAAGCATGCATTTCAGTGCTGCTTATATAAGACCATGATAATAGAGTCAGGGGCCACATTAACATGTTTCGAGCATTTAAAATGAATTAAAATCATCAGTGTTAATTGCTGATAAAAGCAATAGAGCAGGGTTTTTTAACTGATTACCAGTCAAGGACCACCATCCTGACTAAGGTCCTGGTACACGCGTCCAGTTTTGTATCAATAACAACAAGCAGCCAATTGTTGTTTCTTGAAGGGAAAATAATGACAAGCCTAAAATAGTGATGCCAGTTTTAAAGTGTTTCATGAATGTATGGTTGCAGACGAGAAAACAAGTGTCTAGTGTCAATCAGATTAATATGAAGAAACAAAAAATATATAGTGTATATAAAAACAAAAAGAAATCAGAGTGCCATGAACTATGCAACCGCCAAATGATGCCCCTGAATTCAGTCCTGTACGTATTCTGCAGGTACAGTATGCGAGTGTGTACAAAAATAAAATAAAACACTCACAGAGAATTTGTTGCTGTTGGGCATGTTGAACACCTGATGAACTAAGGCAGCGGCTGATTCTGCAATCAGAGGATCATAATACCGCCTTATAGTCGCATTTTGCGAGAGATTAAATTGCAATAAATGCTGACATTTGAATGCAATCAACTCCAAATGATGTGATTCATTGAAATAGTTTTTTTTTGTTTTGTTTATTAATCAGGGACAATAGGCAATAATAACCAGACAATAAACATGGCAGGGTTAGCCAAGTGGCAAATTTTCATCTGCTGGCATCCCTGTTTAAAGCAGCCATCTGACAGTGTATATCGCTGGTGCAAACCTCTTATCTGTATATTCTACATTTTGTGTATTTCTTTTCCTTTTTTGGTAAATGAATGCCCTAATTCATACGGTAGTTCAGTGTCACATAGAAGTAGTCGAGGCACGTTTGGGGCTCGTGGATATGCTACTTTTGTTATTTTTTAATTGAATTTGCATCCAGAACGTTCTGCTATTTTCACTTCTTCTGTGCGACACTCGTCTATGATGAAGTATGGCATTAGACCCCCCCAGCAAAAAAAACAACAACAAAAAAGCAAAAAACAAACAACACAAAAAAAACAAGTTGAAGTATGGAGAAACAAGTTTTCTGCCTTTTCTCCAGTTTTCTGCCCAGTTTTCTGACAGCAACGATATAGGCCTACTGTAAGCATGAAGGAAAAGCCTATTTTGTGTGTGTGTTAAATAATCTAGCAGTGGCCTAATTGATTATTCAGAGAATATAGGGCTAGAATAACAATCAAGAAGAGAAAAGAAAAATATTCCAGAGTTTTGCATTGAGGAGTTGAGTTACTACAGTATAATTCATGCTCACATAACTGATTGGCAAACTCTAATCTGGGGGGACCCTCGACCCAAAATGACAGATCTACAAGCTCTCAACTTCCCTTTGCCAAGAAATTGCATTCCAAAAATAGCGGGGGAGCTGGGAACTTATCATTTGGTCCACCCAATGTATTGGACTACATTTATTGATCAATTACCACTTATATTTCGGCTTTTTGAAAATGTGAGTTCTACAAGGTCACAACGTGACAATAATTTTTGTGTTGTCTTTGAAAATGTTGATCAACTATTGCAATCGTATATAAAAAACTAGAACGTCTAGCGCCAGTGGCGCCACCAAAGAGTGTCACAGTGAATATTGTGTGTCCGATTAAGACACACACACATACCAAACGTTTTGAACGAAGGCAGACAGCGATGCATGTGTTTGGCCACTGACCGTGTTGTTTCCGTGTTGTTACTGGTGTTGTTTTTTTCTCTGTGAATAAGAGAGAGAGACAGAGATAATCCAAGTGCGTCCGTGGTGTTGTTGCTTTCCCTTGTTCAATGCGATACAGAAAAGGACTCAAGACGGAGCGACAGACTGACTGCTGCTTAATTGTAGAATATATATTCAAAGATTTGCACCACATTTTCACGATTTTTCAAAAATAGCAGGTCTACAAGCCCGTAGCGCGACACTTGGTGCCACGCTATGAGCTTTAGATCTGCTATTTTTCAATAGCTAAAGCATAACATAATGCTTAAAACACCAAAAGGGGTTTCCGTCTAGAATGGGTTGAACACGCAGAGGTAAGGTGAGTGACGTATGACGACCAGAAAGCATACTCTGCATATCACTTGGGCACCTGAACTGACACACAAAATTGTGCGCTCCATGCGCACAAAATCGTGGCCGTGGAATTCTCGTAAATGTAGGATAGGATTTTGGCAATCGATGGCCGGAATCTGTAAGCCATTTCATTACAAGTTTGCCAGCACTTTGTTTTGTGCATGGGTATAGATAGCTGTGTTGTCAGCGTGCATTTTTCAATATCAGATCGATTGCAGACACTGGGCAGATCACTGATATACACGCTGAATGATAAAGGTCCCAAAATAGAACCTTCATGGGGTACTCCCGTGTCACATCTCAGAGTAGATGATGTATCTTCATCCGCCATTCTGTCGCACTGGGTTTTTCCTTCAAGGTACAAGTTCATCAGTGCCAGAGCAAAATAAATGTATTTACTTTTTATAAGTCTGACGCTTATAGTTATCTTGTTAAGTAACAAAGCACAGCTGACACACATGTCTGCTCTCACAGTGTTTTCTGTACCTGATGTTCAAATGAGAAAGAAAAAAAATGGTCTCGGCTCGGTCTCGCCTCCCGTCGATCTCGGTCTCGACTCAGATTTGACCCCCTCCTACACTCAGTCTTGACTCGGACTCGCCCCCCCTCGGACTTGGTCTTGACTTGGACTCGCTTTAGGTGGACTCGACTACAACGCCAGAACACATATTACACCCCCTGGCCTTATCTGTCACTTTGGTAGACGTTTGGGTTGTGTGTAGTTATCTGGCCATGGTGTAATTCCAAATATTGGTGAGATATCTTGAATACCTTGCCCCGTTGATTAGAAATGAATATCCCCAAAAAATTGTCTCCAGATTGACTATTGCACGGTGAAAGTCACTCTTTTAGCCCACAAATTAAAGAAAACACACCAGATTCTGCCGGTATATGAAATTACTTTCCTTTAGAACGCTGACTGGGCCCAGATTTCAGAAGAAATCCTCCCCTCGCTGTCTCAGCAGTCTGTACGTGTCCACGTGTCCTCCCCTCGCTGTCTCAGCAGTCTGTACGTGTCCACTTGGTCCAAATACAATCCCTTGTCTCAGTGCTATAGCCCCCGTGGGTATATTCTCGCAATATTGTTTTCAAGACAGGCATGTACGAAAGCTAGGCAGAGACAGACAGTAGGAAAGCTGGTAGGAAGACAGTGTATAGGAGAGACAGAGGTATATGGTGTAGAGCAGGGGTGCCCACACATTTATGACGTGAGATCTACTTTCAAAATGACAAGCTCAACAAGATCTACCCACTGAAAAAAGTGTACCATTGCTGAAAATAGTTTAAATATATAATGTACCTGGGGGGGCTTTGGAATAGGGAGGGAGAAATTATGACAGGCAGTTTCTGCTGTCAAAATATGTCCCCCCCGTATTTAATTTAAACACCCAATGCATTCTCAATGGCAATAGCACAAACTTGCATGCTAGTCCTACATACTTACACCTAGAAACCCCATTCAAACCTATTTAGGTTCATCTTACGGTGAAAAGAAATCTTTGAAATGTTTCATAGTTTTAGAAATATAGTGCTTTCACATTTGAGAAATGTATAATGGGGCTCAATGGCAGATATTGGCACGTCAAAGCACTTTCACCTAGAAACTCCATTCACACATTTTATAATTCAGCTTACTGTGGAGACACATGCTGGAACTTTTTACTTTGAAATGATTTGTAGTTTCGGAGTTATTTAACTTAAACGCCCAATGCATTCTCAATGGCAATTACACAAACTTTGGCATGCTACTTGTCCTACATACTTACACCTATAAACCCCATTCAAACCTATTTAGGTTCATCTTACGGTGGACATGTTTGCCTGAAAATAAATCTTTGAAATGTTTCATAGTTTTAGAAATATATAGTGCAAGGACACTTCGACACCAACTCTGGGGGAGCCCGGGTTTGAACTGGCAACCTTGCAGTTACCATCCAGCCACTCTACCCCTGAGCCACCGCCGCCCTGTTTTGGTTTGGTTTTACTATAGTTTATGACAGAATGGAGAGAGAAAGCTAAATTCATTGACAAAGTACATTTGGAATTTGTCACCCATCCTACACACCCTAGACTAGAGACTGTATAGACACACAGGCAGTAGGAAGGTTCAATCCCAGTCTGCTCTGGCTAACATAACAACCTTGAATTTTCCTCACACATAGAGACAGAGACACAATGAATGATTGAGTCCAAATGAGACCCTGGCTCACTGCACATCGTGTGAACACCTTGTCTGGTTAAATAGCCATTGTAATGTACTCTGGTGATTCATAATGCCTTATATAGACACCACTGACTACCCACCGCCACCCCCACCCCCCTCTCTCTCCACACACGCTGTGCGTACACACGCACACGTGGACGTGAACACACACACACACACACACACACACACACACACACACACACACACACACACACACACACACACACACACACACACACACACACACACACACAAATTAAATTATATTTTAAGATTGTGTGTGTGCAGATCTTATGAAGGACACCATATAGGCCTACTGTACGCCACGTTTCGTTCTCATGAAACTGTGTTACAGAAGATAAAAGAGTTACAAACTTTTCTTTTAAAACTTTTTTCATACACGCACGCACGGTCGCACGGTCACACGGTTGCACGCACTGCACGCACACACTTATAACGCACTTAAAATGCACTTAATTAAAAAAAAGCAAGCAATAGAATAATCACAAAACAATAGTTGAGAGCCCCTTTTCCACAGAAGGCCTCCATGCATGTGTGCTTGCATGTGTGCGTGTGCACACGTCTGGCTGATGGAAAATGACCCGCATTATGGCACTGTTTTTTTGGCAAATCTAAGCTAGCAAATATAAGACTTCCGGTGGACGATCTCTTCAAATAAGAGTACCCTCTAAGTATTGAAAAAAAGATGAATTTATAAATTAAGCCTTTAAACGATGCTATAGGACACACATTATGTTTCTGTGTAAAAATAAGTAATAAGTAATGTTTCTGTGTAAAGATAAGTAATTCAAAAGTTATCTAAATGGATAAATGCTATTCACTGGAGAGCATGGACTTTATAAAGTGGACGCTGGACAAAAATCCCTGCTATGTTTCGACTAGTGTGACATACGCACGTGTCCGGGGAGACCTCCTCTACAACACCACACCCTCCGCTAAGCAGCAGAGGTGTAAAAAAATGTTTTTGCATGAGGTCAGAGGTAAAAAATATCCCATTTCCAGACTACAGTGGACTAAAGTGGTCACTGGACAACAATCCCTGCTATGTTTCGACTAGTGTGACATACGCACGAGTCCGGGGAGACCTCCTCTACAACACCACACCCTCCGCTAAGCAGCAGAGGTGTAAAAAAAAAATTGGCATGAGGTCAGAGGTCAAAAGATTTCCCATTTCCAGACTACAGTGGACTAAAGTGGACACTGGACAAAAATCCCTGCTATGTTTCGACTAGTGTGACATACGCATATGTCCGGGGAGACCTCCTCTACAACACCACACCGTCCGCTAAGCAGCAGAGGTGTAAAAAAGGACTCAACAAAACATGTTGAGCTTGTAGATCGGCTATTTTTGTGGCCCTCTGGAGTGATTGTGGAAATATAGTGGCCCTCTCCATAGCATCAAAGTTATAAAAGAATAAAATAATACAGACAAGGCTTTGAAAGTTACAAAAAAAATACCTTTTAATTAATCATTGCTAATATAACAGTGTACACTTTCAATGGAAAGAAAAAGGCATACAGTTTGCTTACGGTGTTTCTCATTCACTGTTGCACAGAAGAAGAAAAATTCACTCTGCAAAAAAAGTTTCCAAATCCCTACAATATTTATTTTTAAACGGCATAATTTGTCTTAAGGTGGACTGAGAAGCTACTTTAATAGTTTAGTAGTCACAGATTTGATCAATTTACTGTATGTGTGTGCATCTCTGTTAATACAGCAAACATTATTCAAACACATGCAAAACATGTAAAAACTACAAACGTCAATCAGTGCAAACATCACTAAAAAATTCAAAATGATACTATAAGTGCAACGTACCTATAAGTGCATACATTACTCAAATGTATAAAAAGGTAAGACGTGCAATGTACCAAGTGCAAGCGTTACTCAAAAGTATAGGTACAACATGCAATGTACCTCAATGCAAACGTCACTCAAATGTATAATATGGTACAACATGCAATGTATGTACCTATAAGTGCACACATCACTCAAATGTATAAAAAAGGTACAAAGTAATTAGTAGTACTTTGCAATTGCATGCAGAGCCATTAGTGTTCCAACACCAGTAATTACCACTGTAATAGTATTACTTTACCCACTTTACACATACAATGTCTGTTGTTATAGGCCAGTGATTTCATGTCAAGGCCCATTATTTATTCGAAATGGGACGTTTTTTTTTTTACCTCTGACCAGTCAGTATATACTCTAAGGTCAGTATCCACCAGTGTTGCCAGCTGTTGCGAGAAATAAGCAACCATGCCTATGAAAAAAAAACAAGCCCCACACACACACACACACACACACACACACACACACACACACACACACACACACACACACACACACACACACACACACACACACACACACACAGTCTTGAGTAAATGTAGGAGTAAACAGGTAATAATAGGAGGACGTGGTGATGACACATTGGCGCCTCACTGTGGCAAAAACACAATATTGCACATCAACAATAAACAGTAGGCTATTGCACAGTATTGTACACCTCAACATTTTATATCGTCACTCAACAGTTATACTTACCCATTCTGAATATATGAACACCACATTATGTACAGTGTGGGTAATGCAATGCAATAGATCACATTACTGATTGGGAGGGAATTGTCCTGTCTCGCTATAGTGCACGTAGGCGTAGGCTACGCTATCGCAAACATAGCGGATTTATCCCCCACAAAGCATGTTTTTGCAAAAAAACTTTTAAAATTCTGCATTTGCGGAGCCCCCTATGGATGAAAATGGAATTGCTTTGGGTTCCGTTGATTAAACCACCCTCGACATGTGAATGAAATTTGGGTGGATTGGACATTCCGTTGGTGAATTGTCATTTTTTGTAAAACAGGCCCCTCCCACTAACTTTGGACGCTGATCACAGGTGAACGATACAGACTCTGAAAATTCTGCCTGTGGTGTTTTAATCGGATAGGTCCAGAGATCATGCGTACCATTTTACCAAATACTTGATGTGAGTTTTCGCATTTTCCCATGTAAGTGGATGGGTAATTTAATGCACTATTAAATTAATTATTAATCAATAATTTGTTAAAGTGAAAAAAGGGCTTTGTTAAGAGCTCCGTAATATTATGGGCAATGCCTGTGTGAAAAGTCGGAGCGATGGTGCAGGCAGTGAGGAGCTACAACAGTGTTTCAGACACTCATACTAAGCATTAAAGTATGAGGTATAAAGTACAGCAGCCTTGTGTTCCTAAAACAGAAAGATTGGGTATTGGGTAAGACTGACGTTATGTATCTTTTAGGACCTTTCACTGCTTTGTCTCAACCATTACTATATGGCTCTGGTCTCAGCCACCGCGGTAGATATTTTGACATTCCGTTTTCTTTTTTTCTTTTTTATGTTGCCACTACTGTTGGAGCAGCTATAAACTACACAGGTTCATCCCGATGTTCTGGGCATCTTTGTAATGTTAGTGTTAGTAAAAAGCAGGTAAAAGAGTAACGTTTGAGGCAGACTAACATCAGTCACTTTTCCATTCACTGTAGTAGAAGCTTGGTGCGGGGAAACCGCAGATGTGTCGTCTCCACCTACAGGAAATACGTAGGCTGCGACCATGAGACCCGTTACGGAATCGGTCAATAGACAAATTCACAGAGGCTTGCCTGGGTGCGGCCATTACTGAGGTGGTACCATTAAGCGCAGCAGCACTGATTAGCTACACCTGGCCTACAGAGCACCTGCTCCATGGATTACCTCAGTAATGGCCGCACCCAGGGCACCCCTCTGTGAATTCGTCTATGGTTCTTGTCAAGCACTTCTAAGATACTTAATGTATACATTAATGAATTAATGTGTCGGTTACAAGACTGTGTCATTATGATTTTAACCAACCCTGTGAAGATTTCTAATCGGTTCTCTTCCATGATTTGGAGACATTGGCGTAACAGCCTACAGACTGAACATATTCTTTATGGTTTTCATTTCATTCATTGTGTAGTTATTTTATGTGATATTATGAACCCAGAGTCTGAAATGTAGATTGAATTGAATACTCCACTACATTTATTTTTAGAACTTTAGTATTGTATATTTTAATTTATTACAAAACATACATTAACCACTTCAGCCCTATATACATTTCGGCCATTTGAAAATAGCAAGCTCACACATTGTGAGCTTGTAGATTGGCTATTTTCAAATGTTTTTTGTATACATTTGAAAACTTGAAATAGGACATTCTGCACGTGTACTTTTGGTACTATAAGTACATTTTAATGCCAGTACTTGTATTTTAACTCAAGTAAACTTTGAATTCCAGAGTTTTACTTTTACTTAAGACAGCTGGAAAAGCGAGGCCGTACCGTTGTACTCCGGGGCAACTTCTTAACAGGGCTTTAGCGTCAGTAAAGGCCGCACGTTGCCTCATCACCGAAGCTGTGTAATCAGCGAAAATATGAATTCGGCTACCGTTGTGTAGAATGGATTTTGCTGCTGCTGCTTTGCATATAATATCCACCTTCTCCTGGAAGTAGTGGAACTTGACTACGAAGGTTCTGCGGCCTCATAGCGCTGCGATGTGCACGGTCCAAGGTCGGGAGGTAGTCAAGTTTCAAGGATAGCTTTAGCAGTTCGGCAACAGCTTGTTCTGGTCGTATTTTGCAGAATTTCTCGTCGATTCCAAAAATACGGCAGTTGTTTCTGCGTTGTCTAGACTCCAAGTCATCCGTTTTTGAAGCCAGTTGCTCTGCTTGGGCAGTCAGTGATTTAACTGCAGCTTCCAGTTCAACGACTCGGTCGGAGTAGCTGTTAGCAGCCCCTTCCAGGCTGCTAATTTGTGCGGCGTGGGCTGCGCATTTCGGTCTGGATGTTGTTCAGTGAGTCAGTGTATTCGACCCGAATAGTTGCCATCTCGGCGCGGAGCTCTGTGGAGAGTTTCAATTCTATCTTGGCTAGTACTCGATGCTCCGACTCCTTAATAGCATTCATGAGGGGCTTCCACAGCCGAGTCAGGCATGAACAGCGTGCGTGCTTCCTCCTCGTCGTCGGTGCCTGGAGTTGCTGATGCGGTTTCTTTACCGTGTTTAGGTCCCTTTGGTGGCATCGTGGAACCACAAATAGTCCGAATAAGTTGTAAAATGACTTTTGAACTATAGTTTAATTCATAAGGTTGTGTTTGTTGGCGTCCGGGAGGGTTAAATTAAGCTAGACATAGACGCTAGCCTGTGCGGAGCATTCAGGAAACACGTCTTCACATGCTGCCGCCCTCGAAGAACTAACTAACTAAACATTAATTCAACATTAATTAATACTGAAATGAATTTGACTTCACTTTGGAGGACAAGCATCTAGTAACTAACCCCTAACTAAACATTAATGAAACATTCATTAATAATGAACTAATCCTACCCGCCTATGCGCACTCATCCTGGGCATATAACTGACAGTAACAGATCTACAAACACACCACATTAAGTAACAGGCTTAACTACTGATAGATTAACGGAGGTTAAGTAATGGTTAAGTAATGAGTTACTTAAGCATTAATTGATTGAAGAAGACAAGGAATTAATGATGATTTAATGATAGTTCATGATAACTAATGCATCACCCAAGCCTTAATTAAGCCTTAATTAAGGCCTAGAATTTGTCCCTTAAAGTAAAGTGTTACCCATTTATATGATATGGTTGAGAATTGTTGGTTTAGAACAGGGTTTCTCAAAGTGGGTGCTGCAGGAATAAATTGATATTTGGAATTCAATGTCACTTATAACATTACTTGCATTAACATTACTTCAAGTGGCAAGAACAAAGTCATTTTTATTATCACTTTAAACCTACAGTAAATGGATAATCTCTTAATGTTCCTTGCAACATATGTAAGGAAAAATGTATACGCATTTATGTATAGTTGGGTCATTTCTGATACTGCCGTTTGCTCTACACGGTCACGGAAGTATCAGAAATTACCCAAGTACTACCCCATAGAATCTTGTGGTCGTCATCATCATCTTAGTATAATAATAGTAGTAAAAATTATAATGATAAAAAAGGTGTAGAGCCAATCGTATGCTAAATGTCAAGGTAGTGGAAGAGTGAAAAAGCAAGAATGTAATTTTGCAGTGCTGTGGATGGGAAAAATAAGTAGTGGGGTGCCCTGAGCCCCAAACGTTTGACAGTTTAGAACAGTGGTTCTTAAAGTGTGGTACGGGGACCTCAGGATTCCTTGAGGGCGGTTCTAAATGAACCCTTACAGGTCTGTAACGGTCTGTGAACTCTCATCAGAGCTAAATTGGTTCCGGTACAGTTGGAGAACAACTGATAGCATTGGGAGTAGAGTGGAGAATGACCTGCTTTACCTAGCCGGGGAGCCACAGGCCCAAAAGCTCAACAGTTAAGGATTAACCTTAATACTTTTTATTTGTGTTTTTTCTATTCACTTGGTCATTAAGGTCCACAGAATGAGAGGTCTGCTCTGCCGGAAACATCGCGAAAAATGTTATGGCCATTTTTGTATACCATGAAATGTCGCCTTATATTGGTTGTCTATGGTGGGTTATACAAAAATACCTTTTTTTTGCGATATTTCTGGCAGAGCAGACCTCTCATTCTGTGGACCTTAATGACCAAATTAATAGAAACTAGAAAAAGTGCCCTTCTGGGCACAGGTCTCCACCAGGAGGATAGGACTGTGTGAGATGTTTGGCAAAATGTTTAGGAGTAATATAAACATGTTTTTTTGTTTGTTTGTTTTTTGAATTTTCTTCATTTTGTTGAGGAAATGCAGAGCCAGATCACTCATAGCATCTCTGAGGATAGAATTCTGGATGAGCAGGACATGTGCAGCATTTTGAACGAAACGGGCCACTCCTGAAAACTTTGGAAGGCAATGTTAGCCAATCAGTGTAGAATCTGAGAAATCCAACGATCCCAATGATCACATGACTACAGAGATCATGTGTACCGATTTGCGTGAGATAAGGATGACATCTGTGCGACTAACATAAGCAATGTGTTTTGCAGAAATCGGCCTCATGGTGGCGCTATAACCGGCAGATGTGGAGGGATGCAGGGACAATGTTTTTCCATGGCCTCTAGGGAGTGCACATACATAGTTGTATACAGATCGATGCAGTTATAGCTAAAAACAGGAATTGGCCTGTTATAACGCCACCGTGGAAAAAAAATTGTGTCATGTCGTCCTCGGCCTAGTGGAAATGTGCGTGTATAATTTCACGTAAATTGCACACTGTGTTTGTGATTTGTGGCATTTTGTTCGAAACGGACCAATCATGTGAGCTTTGGAAGCCAATCTTAGCCAATCAGGATGGAAGATGGGAAATGGTGCAGATCCGTGATGATCACATGACTATGGAGATAGTGTATACCGAATTGTGTGATGTATGGATAAAATGTGTACGAGTAATCTACAGAAATGTGTTTTGCCTAAATCGGCCTCATGGTGGCGCTATAACAGGCCGTTGAAGAATATTTGGGGCAGAGGTTCGTCGTTGGCATCCAGGGAGTGTGTGTGCAAAGTTTGGCATGGACGGACGGAAGGAAGGAAGGACGGACACACGGACACACACACACACACACACACACACACGGACGGAGTGCAAAACATACTCTCTCCCCATGCCTTCGGCCTGGTGGAGACAAAAATACAAATAAAAAGTATGTCATGACATCACAGGTCCTCTCAAATTTTGGATGGCTGGCTCCCCGGCTACAACACACAGCCAGATGAGTTCTCATTCTTCCATTTAAGCTTCACCAGGGAATGGATCTCCTGATAGTATGTACGTCTCTCTCCCTCTCCACGCCACTGCCCTCCATCTGGGGGGAAGAGAGAGGCAAAAATAAGGCACCCAGAACGCCATTAAAGCTCATTTAAAGTTTAAAAGATGGGGTGCTTTTCTTCTTTTTTGCCCTGAGGGGGTTATATAATTTTCCCAACAGTCCCCAGGAGAGCTGATAGCAGCAGCCTTCACTGAGGGAACAAAGAAGAGAGAGAGAGAGAGAGAGAGAGAGAGAGAGAGAGAGAGAGAGAGAGAGAGAGAGAGATTGAGAGAGAGAGAGAGAGAGAGAGAGAGAGAGAGAGTTGATAGGATTGTAGTGCTCTTTGAAATGGACAGAAAAGGCAGAATTGATTTTTTTTTACTCTTGTATCCATGAGGTGTTCAGAAGTGAAGTCATGAGGCTGATTGACTGAGACTCAAACTGAGATATTCAGTTAATACAGGGACAAAACCTACAGGGGATGAATCCATAGACTTCTATTGCATTGCAAAATACCTTTACATATCACAGAGATTATTTGTAACTGTAAAGTCCTGCACACTGCACTTGCTCGGCAGCAAGCATTATTCAAGCATTGATGTTTCGGTCTTTCTGGGCTTCATCAAGAGTGTCTTACAGAAATGACACCGTCGTGATCTTGTATAGATAGCAGTGGTGGTTCAAGTTCACATTTTGTACTTAAGTAAAAGTACCAATACCACAATGTAAAAATACACTGTTACAAATAAAAGTCCGGTATTCAAAATGTACTTGAGTAAAAGTACAAAAGTATTCGCATTAAAATATACTTAAGTACTGAAAGTTCTTCATCTTTTCGTGTCTTTGAAGCATGTGGTTAGATGACAGTTTCCCATTTCTTTACACAGTCTTTTGCATTATTGTACTGAAAGTAAAAAGTACTCATTTAGCTGAATGTCCAATTTCACAAGTTTCCAAATGTATGAAAACTAGAATTTCGCGGGCCTTCGGCCCGCTCATCCCAGAGTTGCGTTGCCCCGCGTTGCCCCGCGTTGCGATACAGAAGTCCACAGATACAGAAGTCCACAGTGACACGCGTTTTATGCAGCTGTTTTGTGTTGCAGCGTGTGCGCGCGCGCGCGCGCGCGCGCGCGTGTAGTGTTGTTGTTCGTATCCATAGATGCGCCTGGGTTCGTCCCGTTGTTTCCACGCCAGGTGTCGATGCAGTCGTTTGCGCAATTTGCGTGTTTGCATTATTTTAAGTGTGTAGGCATACCATATTCTGAATGAGCAAAAAGAGGGCACATGCACGACGTGCACGCGCATGTGCACATCCACATGCACGCGCGCATGTGTCCTCTTTTTGCTCATGTGTCGTGCGTGGGTGGTTATGTTAAAATCAGATGTCAAAATAATCTATAGCCTAACATTAAATTGATCAAATATGCTCTATATTAGTTATGTATTTATTGAAAGCAGTGGCTGTCAAAGGTGTGATCCAGGGACCCTCATGGTTCCTTGAGGGGGTTCCAAATGGACCCATTATAGGTGTGTAACTCTGAGAGTGTACAAATGGAACCAAGTGGACCCTACAGGTGTGTAACTCTGAGAGTGTACAAATGGAACCAAATGGACTGTTTTATAACTTTTAACTCTGATACTGTACAAATGGAATCAAATGGGACTCTTATGGGTCCATTTGGTTTTACTGTCAGAGTTATGGGGGTCCTTGAAATTAAAAAGGTTGAGAACCTGTATGCAATGGCTTATGTCTTGTAAAAAGAGAGACCAGCCTATTCTCCAAACCATCATATGTTATGCTTTGCTAGGTTGTACAAAATAATATGGGGTCAGTGTAATTTGCAGGAGTCACCGCGCGCACAGCTGCCTTGTCTGTGTTGACATGACATGGGCTTGCAGGACAGAACTTTTATTTGTGACAGCCACATAGTTCCTTTGCAGACAATACAATCTGCTTGTCATTGGTCAGTCACAAAGCTAAGAAAACAATGTGAGAGAAAAGGTAAGGACTGGAAAGCTCTGTCTGTGTCTATCTGTCTTCCTACGTGAAGACGTGTGGGCTCTGTCTCTCTCTCGCTCTCTTCTCTCTCCTCCCTCTCTGTGGTGTGTGTGTGGGGGGGGGGGGGGGATTAGTTGCGCTGCCTTCGACAGTGCTATACTTCTCCAGCAGCGGTGCAGAACCGAGAGAGTGACACATTGTTGTGGATGTAAACGGCGCAACTTGTAGCTGTGAAGAAGTTCGGATTGTGTAGTCGCAGCGGTGCTACAAAGTGAATGTTACAACGCGCACGGTGATATTGTAAGTCGCAAATGCGAGTACGTAGTCGCACTGTCGAGCCCTGTGTAGTGTAGTGCCATTGTCGCGGCATCGCGAGGCGAGGCAAACCCCCCCCCCGCGCACGCACGCACGCATGCACACACACACTGTACGTAGCTGTTTGTTGTTGCAGCGCGCGCGTGTGCGTGTAGTGTTGTTGTTGGTATCCATATATGCGCCTGGGTTTGTCCCGATTGTAGCACGCCAGGTGTCGACGCGGTCGTGTTAGCATTATGGTAACTGTCCAAGTTAGAATCAGAGTGTGCGCTGTGTAGGTCTTCTTCTTCTACTTGGTTTTGGTATGTGTGTGTGTGGGTCACGTGGTTGGCTTTGAGCAAATGGGAGAGGGAATGTAGTGTTGCCAGGTCCGCGTATTGTAAGCGAGTGGTAGTGTGTGTAAGTAGCGTGTTGAATGGCATTTTTTCTGTGCTTGTTTTCATAGACGTGGCAACAAATTAGGCGGGGGTGTCGGTGCTTGTGGCGTGTTTGTGTTGATTATTGATATTGATATTGTGTGCGAGTCTGGACGGGAGGCGGCTTTAGTGGCAGTGCAATGACAATTTTTAGGCGGGTGTTGTTGAGTGTGGGCGTGCGGCGCGACATGAGGAGATAGCGGACGAACGACGCGGAGGGTAAGTCTGTGACGTGTTAGTGTGTTGTTGCAGTGTGTGTTGCTCCTGCTTCGGCTTCGGCACCCAGCGTTCAGTGACGTAGTAGCTGGTGACTTTGGGTCCCTTCCTTGGGCACACCTTTTGGGCACACCTTTTCAAATGTATAATAGATGCTTTGAAAATAGCAGATCTACTAGCTCGCAATAGATGGGCTATTTTCTAATAGTAATAGGGCTGAAGTGGTTAATGGCATTGACATAATATGTCAATGCGAGCATAATACGTCAATGCTCGCCAATACGTCAATGTTCGCCAATATTATTGGTGAACATTGACGTATTGGCGAGCATTGACGTATTGGCGAACATTGACGTATTGGCAAGCATTGACGTATTGGCGAGCATTGACGTATTGGCGAGCATTGACGTATTGGCGAACATTCCCTAATTTTGCTAGCCAATTAGAATGTCACGTCACCCCTGTGATCATGTGTAAGTAATTTGGTAAACAGTTACACTTTTTGCATTTGCGGTGCCCCCTATGGATGAAAATGGAATTGCTTTTAGCTCTTGGTTGAATAAACCATCCGCGACATCTGATTCAAATTTGGGGTGGATTGGACGTTTGGTTCATGATTCGTGGATTTTTTTTGTAAAATAGGCCCCTCCCACTAACTTCGGAAGCCGATTACGGCTATACGATACGCACTATCAAAATTGTGCCTGTGATGTGTTAATCGGATAGGTCCAGAGATTTTTGAGAGATTTGGGCAAAATCTGTAGGAGGAGGAGCAAAAAGTGTATTTTGAAGAAAATTCTAATTTGATGGATTTATTTTCCTGGTGGAAATGGGCGGGGCCTATATGGGGAGATGACCCAAGGAATCCATGGGTCATCCAAATTTAGATTTTAACTTATGGTTCAAGAGTTATAGGGAAAAACATAAAGTGGGCTGTTATAGCGCCACCATGAGGCTGATCTAATTCCTTTTCAATTAATTTTCATAATTATTATAAACCTCCCCCCAAGTCTTGTAAATATGGCGCATACGGTCTCCATGGGAAAAAATACTTAAATTGGAGCCTTAATTAGTCTTCGATCTTCCCATTATAAGTATATGGAGAACTAATGAATTAATATCAATTAAACTATACAACAGATCTCTTATCAAGCACACGATTCCCGATGAAGCCGGTCGATTTGACATATGGCTCAAGTGTGTGTGGCAAAAACTGTGGGAGGAGTAGCACAGAAAAGTATCCTCATTTACAATAATAATAATAGTCTGGTTGCCCTGTTAGGGCAACCACACTAAAAAGTACAATATTTGCCTCTGAGATGTAGTGGAGTAGAAGTAAAATTACTGTAAATTGGAAATACTCAAGTAAAGTACAAATACCTCAAAATGGTACTTACAGTACTTGGAAGTACAGTACTTAAGTAAATGTACTTAATTACTTTCCCCCACTGGTGAGGGCCAAATGGCCCTACAAGTCCAGTCCAATTTGAGTTGTACACATTGTGAGGATAGTATGTCGTTTCTCATGGTTTTCGACGAAAAAAAAAGATGAAACGACATGTCGTTTTTCATTCTGGTCCTACTAGGACAATGTACCGAAATTGTCTGTCCAATTCACACCAAAAATAGCACAAGTTCACAATGTGTCGCAGTGTGTTGTGAGCTTGTAGATCTCCTATTTTAGGCTTTAGGCTTAATTAAGGCGAATTAGCGATGCGACGCAAATAAACAACCCGGAAATGTGAAATAATTGGCAGGCAAATTGTGCGCGTATGTCTATACGTACATCTTAATGCGACACGCACGCACACTCACTCGCTGACTTCTCACGATGCAATACAAAATCCCCCCTCGCACACACTCACTTGTCAGTTAAAAGTCCCCCCGTGTTGTGGTGGTGCAATTGTCGTGTTTGCATGAATTAGACTGTATGTAATCACGCCGCTGTCCATCCAAGTTCGAATCAGTGTGTGTGTGTTGTGCTTCTGACGGGGTACAATGTTGCCAGGTTCGCGAATTGTAAGCGAGTTGTAGTGTGTGTAAGTAGCGTGGTGAAAGGCTTTGTTTCTGGGCCTGTTTTCTTGTTTCTGTGCCTGTTTTCATAGACCTGGCAACAGTGGTCCGTGGCCTGTGTGTGTGTGTGTGTGTGTGTAGTGTTCGTCTTGTTCTTGTAATGTGTGTGTGTGTAGTGTGTAACTTCCGGTGGTGCATTCGGAAGTCAGAAACGTAACATAAAAACTTGTGGGTCACGTGGTGGGGTTTCAGCCAATGGGAAGGGGTGGTGTAGTGTTGCCAGGTCCGCGAGTTTTAAGCGAGTTGTAGTGTGTGTAAGTAGCATGTGGAATGGCGTTTTTTCTGGGCTTGTTTTCATAGACCTGGCGACAGTGTTCCGTGGCCCGTGTGTGAGTGTGTGTGTGCGGGGGTGTGGGTGGTTGTGGCGAATTTGTTTGTTAGTGAAGAAATGCATTGCCGGCATCCCTGTGGAAGGGAGGCGGCTTTGGTGGCAGTGCAATGAACATTGTTCCGCTTGTGGTGTTGAGTGTCGGCGTGAGGCGCAACATGAGGAGATAGCCGTGGAACGACGCGGAGGGTAAGTCTGTGACGTCACTGCCGTGTGAAGGACGGCGTTGCAGTAGTGAGTAGGGCGGTCTCGGCATGACGTAGCTGTTGACTTTGGGTCCCTTGTCCGTGTGTTGGGTACAACTTCTCACTTGTATATATATACTAGAATTTCGCCGCCCTTCGGGCGGCTCATCCTAGTTCCGTTGCAGCGCAATGGGAAGAAGGAAATTGCGAGATTTGACAGACTCCACTTCATGTTTCAGCTGTGTTTTTAAACCCAGTATTGTGCCCTTCACATGTATTAACGGATGGGTATTATTATTATTTGTTGTATTTTATTTTCACATCAAAGCAAATTAAATTAAATTAAAATAAGCACACATGAAACTGCTTTTTACTGTTTTGGTTTACTTACAATAAGTTACTGTTTTTGGAAACCAAAAGATGTTGAGAATGGAGCAGAACATACTGTAGTATATTTTTGTGGTTTGGATTGCAGTGACCCCACATTGTTTCTTCGGGAACAATATTTGTAGTTACAATGAGGGCTACATGAGCCGAAGGGAGAGAAACACGTCGCCTCTCTCCAGTCCGTGCGTATGGTGCTGCTGGTGGCTGAATAACAACGGATCGCATCGCTGACTGACATAAACGCACAGTTACAATTCAGAGGCACTTCAATAAGAAAACTCAACTAATAACGCTTGTGTGTGTTAATCTGCCCGATGCTGACGTTAGTATATAATGTTTAGATTGTTTTCCTCTTGTACATGCGTTTGTGGGCACAGTGGCAGGGGGTGAAAAGCCGATTTGTCCCATGGTGTGCACTGCGCAACTGTGCAGTGTAAAACATGCTGAAATCAAACCACACACACACACACACACACACACACACACAGTCACTCAGTCACAAATCCTCCACAGTGTGATTACGTGTCTGCAGTGACACTGATGCGAGGTTACAATGAGTCCGTGGTGTGGTGAGACTGGGAAAGGAATAATGCGCGGAAGAGCTTGGCATCCGACTGCGCGCGTTGTGTCGATGAGATGGGCGCGTTGGGAAATACCGCACCGAAGCACACTCGCCTATTAGTTTGCATTGCATTTGCACAGTGCGCTCAGTGCGATATTTCCGAACGTGGCCGTTGTGTGTGTGTGGGTGTGTGTGTGTGGCTGGCTGGCCTGTGTTTTGCTGCGTGGGGATCGCCATTTGAGGGGGCTAGCCAATAAGGGCCCTGTGTTGCATGTGGAGAATTGTGTAGGTTAGTGTGTGTGGTGTAGCCGAACGGGGTGGTGAGAACATGAGGGGGATGTAGCACAGCAATCGGTGACCCCTACATTAAGCTGTGTTGCTCCCATCATGCAGTGCAAATGCGTGTTGTAGCAACCGTAGCCAATGGGAAAACAGGATGCAGTGTTGCCAGGTCCGCGAATTGTAAGCGAGTTGTAAGTAGCGTGTTGAATGGCATTTTTTCTGGGCTTGTTTTCATAGACCTGGCAACAAATTAGGCGGGGGTGTCGGTGCTTGTGGCGTGTTTGTGTTTATTATTGATATTGATATTGTTTGTGAGTCTGGACGGGAGGCGGCTTTAGTGGCAGTGCAATGACAATTTTTACGCGGGTGATGTTGAGTGTGGGCGTGCTGCGCGACATGAGGAGATAGCCCTGGATCGACGCGGAGGGTAAGTCTGTGACGTGTTAGTGTGTTTAGTGGGTTGTTGCAGTGTGTGTTGCAGTGTGTCAGTGACGTAGTAGCTGGTGCCTTTTGTTCCTGGGTGCGAACAGCGTTTTGGGCACACCTTTTCAATTGTATAATAGATATATATATATATATATATATATATATATATATATATATATTCACTCCCCTGTAAAGACCTTTAGAGATATATAGACATAGAGAATATTAATAAAATTGCCATCCTAGATGTTGATGTCCTCACAAGTCACAAGTAGTATATAGTGTATCAAGATAGTGTGTCTATGTGTGTGTGCGTGTGTGTGTGTGTGTGTGTGTGTGTGTGTTCACCTGTGGAGCGGCCAAAAGGCCACAGCTCAGCGGTCAGTCCTGCATCCAGCCAGCTGTGAGACAGGAAACGCATCACCGTTCCTCCCCCATGGCCTCCCATTGGCTCCCCGGGATGTGAGTCATCAGGCCCCCATTGGCACTGGGCTGAGGGGGTGGCGGCTGCTGTTGCTATAGGATCCTGTTGCTAGGACAGTGGCTGTCTGTGGGCCTGCTAGCAGACATGCAATGCATTATGGATGCTCCACTTTCACATGGACACATTCATCTGGAATGCTGAAGACTGTCTGTCTGTCTGTCTGTCTGTCTGTCTGTCTGTCTGTCTGTCTGTCTGTCTGTCTGTCTGTCGCTCCTTTCACTCTGTCTCTCCCCCACTCCCTTTCACTCTGTCTCTCTCCCACTTTTGTCACCTATATTGGTCGATCGATCGATCAATATTTTCTCAATCTGTCCCCCCCTTTCTCTCTCTCTCTCTCTCTCTCCTCTCTCTCTCTCTCTCTGTCTCTGTCTCCATCTATCCATCCATCCATCTTCAACCGCTTATCCGTAGTCGGGTCGCGGGGGCAACAGCTCCACCAGAGAGCTCCAGACTTCCCTCTCCAGAGCAACATTAGTGACTTCCTCCTGGGGGATCCCGAGACGTTCCAAGGCCAGTGAGTCGATGTAATCCCTCCATCTGCACCTTGGTCTGCCCCGGGGTCTCCTCCCAGTGGGACGTGCATCGAGGACCTCCCTATAGGGAGACGCCCGAGAGGCATCCTAACCAGATGCCCAAACCACCTAAGCTGGCTCCTTTCCAGGTGAAGGAGCAGCGGCTCTACTCCGAATCTCTCCCGTGTGACTGAACTTCTCACCCTATCTCTAAGGGAGATGCCAGCCACCCGTCGGAGACAACTAATTTCGGCCGCTTGTATTCGCGACCTTATTATTTCGGTCATGACCCACACTTCATAACCATAGGTTAGAGTAGGAACAAAGATTGCTCGGTAGACAGAGAGCTTTGCCTTCTGGCTCAACTCTCTTTTCGTCACAACAGTGCGGTACAGCGACTGCAATAGAGCGTCGCAGTCCCGCCACCCCCTTTCATGACGATGTCAGGCACAGGAAATTAATCACAATGCATTTTTCCCATAGACATTTCAAAAAGTATTTATTTAAAGACCTTTTAAGCATCGTACGAAGCCAACTCGAGTCGTGACAAATCATGACAACACACACAATATTTTGGACCAAACAAATAATTACATAGAAGAAAAACAACAAAAAGAGTGTTGTAACCTGCCGTTTTTTTCTACTTTCTTTGTTTGGCCCGATTTGTCATGATTTGTCACGACTCGAGTTTTTAAATAAATACTTTCTGAAATGTCTATGAGGAAAATGAACGGGGCGGGACTGCGACGCTCTATACCACCCCTGCCGCTCCGATTCTCCGGCTGATCTCATCTCTCTCGCTCTCTCTCTCTCTCTCTTTCTCTCTCTCTCTGTGTCAATCTGTTTTCCCCACTATATCTCCCATATTCACCCCCTACTCATCTATTTAAATCAAATCAAACTTTATTTGTATAGCACATTTCTAACGACCCAAAGTGCATATGCACAGAGCATAATAACATACTGTACATAGGCAGAGAAAAGCAAAAAGGAAGGAAAGAAGTGTTAGTTAGTGAGGTAGAATAGATAGGTAGGCCTATGGGGCGCCAGATATGGTTGAAAACCCAAATAATTGTTAGAAGAGTTTTCTCAATGGATTCTGTTACTATTGGGTGTAAGGAAACATTACTTCTTGAATGGCATAATTTTCAAGATGACACCATGATGGCTGCCGGGAGCTTAAAATGCATATAAACTGGGATTAACATTTATACATAAATAGTTTTTGAATTTTGGCGAAACGTTTTCAAAATACCTCGCAAACGAATTGGGCTCGCCCGCTATCAAAAACTAGTTACCTAAGTTACCTAAACTAAGTGCACCATTTTAATGATTTTGAAGAAGTGATTCTTCAGACTATACACTGGGAAACTGGAGTGAGACTGCAATGTGTGGAGCATTGTCCAGGGGGTTTTAGGATAGTTAAAAGAGTTTAGGATATGTGGAGCATTGTCCAGGGTTTTTTTTTAATATAGAGAGAAGAGTTTAGGACGCGTGGAGCATTGTCCAGGTTGTTTTGGGTTAGGGAGAAAAGTCTAGGATGTGTGGAGCCTTGACCAGAGAAAGGAGAAGTGTCAAGGATGTGTGAATTAAGTGTACGGGCAGCTACCGGGAGCCATTGGATGGGAGGGAAAAGGAAAACCTAGATAGTTTAACAAATTGAACCACGGTCAAGGAATTATCTCGAGACAGGCTTTTGGCTCACACAATTTCCAACAGTCTATACATGTGCTGAAATTGCCACAGAAAATAAAGTGGATGTCCCACCTGCCCCCTCCCCTTCCATTTAGCCTAAAAGTTATCAAGCTTGCTGCTTAGCAGAAAGGAGAAATAAAAAAAATGCAGATCATTTTAAAATACATTTTTGTGAATGGGAAATGACAACTGATGACAGCTTCTGTTAGCGTTACAGACCCTTACAGGTCAAATGGCTCCATGTGTTATGGTGGTCCTTGAAATTAATAGCAAATTCATATTAATAAATTGTATAGCAGACGTTAAGTCCACACTCTCACAGTGTGATAAAACCAGTTCGGGAAATGGTTCCAAATGTGATGGACCCGACTCCGGTTCCTCAATGTTAAATCCGCTTCCGCATCCCAACACTGCTACACTGACGGACTCTCTGTGGCATCTGAAAACAGTGGAACAGAGTTGTCAAGCTTGAGCCTCTAAGAAAGTACAGACTTACATCAGGTCAGGATTTTGTGACAGGAATTCCCAGCTGCATTGTACCCCCCATCCCCTGAGCCCTAAGATTCACTCTATGAGCCTTTGCTCCGCTGTCAGCCTGTCTGTCAGTCTATCTGTCTGCAGTGTCTGCGTCACTTTCTGTGTGCCTGTCAACGTGCATCTGACATTTTGAACGCAGCAGCAGCCAGATGGCAGCGTGCACGCACGCACGCACGCACGCATGCACGCACGCACATACACACACACACACTCACTCCCCCTTGGGAAGATGGACACCTGTTAGCATGTGTGGGAGGGTGAACAGAGAGGAGAGAGAGCTAGTTCCAAATACAAATAGTGCTGTAATGTTGGCGTTCTGTGTGAGGACGACACAACCAGTTCCAAAAATATATTTCTGGAACCCCCGCTGTGTAATGGCCTGCACTCTATACAGTAGATGTAATTTTTAACCATACAACAATTTTATCTTGTGAGGACCAGGGAAGTGGTCCTCCCCACAATTCTTGTTTCTCAATTTCTCCTTCTGGTATTCATACGTAATATACTGTAAAACAATCATATAGTAATAGCTACTGTAGAAACACTCATAAGTATATAGCAATAGGTATACTGTAACACGCACATGCACACTGTAAGCCTAAATATAAAAACCTTCAAGCGTAAAACAACCATTACTCTTGTAGGCCGTGTCTGGGCCCAAGAAAAAGTGCCCAGAAAATGAATTTAGTTCCCACCTCATGGGCACTACTATTTCAATGCATTTTTGCATAGACAATACCCTTGTAGACTTTGGGTTAAAAGATCCCCTCACAATATCCTGCAGCATTTTGTCACAAGCCAGAAATGTATATTAAAGTGTATGTGAGGACACGCACGTCGCACACACAGTCACGCACGCATTAACCCTCACACTAGGTCGCTATATAGGTAGCCCTCCCCCCGCCTCCTCCATTCTTTATCTTAGCTGGTGTCATCACCTCCTCCGTAGCTCACTGCTTCTCCTCCACAACCTCCACCAGAGCCAGACAGACACCCAGGGGAGCAAGCTGCCACACCTTAGCCTATCTCTGTAACTTTAACCGTTTGACTAGCTAACATATCACGAGGGGAAAAAGTACTACCACTTTAAACCCATGAGTTGAGTGTAGTCCCCCAGGGCTCTATACTAGCCCAGAAAAGGCAGCTTGAACTGGGGTTCAAGTGATTTTGAGTTGCTTGATTCAATATTTACATAAACAGTCCGTAAATATTTGATGATTCAGATCTGTGATGGAACGACACATCACACAGGGGGAAAAATATATTTTATTGAAATTGTTTAGTTCGTACACTGCACAAGCTGGAAACATGAAAAAAAAACACACACTACACACTACAAACATATGGGCTCCATTTTCGTCACCGCTAAACCCCTTATCCCTAAACTTCTTTGCCTTTTTTTTACTATTTTGAAAAGCATTTTTGAATAGTTCAATAGCCTACATTGAGCGTTGTGAGCTTGTAGACTGGCCATTTTAACTATTTAAAAATGTTTTGCAAAATAGTAAAAAAGGCAAAGAAGTTTAGGGATAAGGGGTTTAGCGGTGACGAAAATGGAGCCCAAGAGGTTTCTGCCTGCCTGCGAGGATATATTGTCATTCTCCAGCAATGACCCAGTGCTTCTGTGTCACAGCCCTCCACCCACTTCAAATCCACTGACAAAGTCTGACTGCATGTGTGACTCAACTCAAGGACACTCCAATTTCCTCAGCACAATCTTTCGAACTTTTGTTGTTCCCTGGAATCAGACCTTATGACCCTCCCAATTACATAACTGACTCTCTCTACACACTAATCTACAGTCATATTCACTCACACGCACGCACGCACGCACGCACGCACGCACGCACGCACGCACGCACGCACGCACGCACGCACGCACGCACGCACGCACGCACGCACGCACGCACGCACACACACACACACACACGCACACACACACACACACACACACACACACACACACACACACACACACACACACACACACACACACACACACAGAGAGGGGGGAGCTAGGGCCGGCACTTCATTTGTAATTATGCAAAGCAGTCGTTCCGTCGCGGCGCGGCAGGAAAAGCAATTTTTCTATGTAAATGCTCAAATTCCCCACGAGTACACCCATTGGACGCCGGCGGATCAGCGCACTAACGATGAGTGACAACGGGCGATATTGGGGTCGCCGCACGTGCGACACCGATGAAAACGATCAAGCGAGACGCCAGAAGTGGCCGTGACAGGCGAGTCGCGGGACGCCGCGGCGAGAGATGAAACGCGATGACAACTCCAAGAGTCACGGACGCGATTAGTTGCCGTGCCGATTGGACGAGGTCGTATTGAGAAGAAGAAAAAAAATCTGAGAATGCAAATTTTCTTTATTTTATTAAATAAATTCCTACAAGCGGGCCACCCCCCTCCAGATGTTGGTTGAGACGACTGCCCGAAGCATTCGCTTCGACCTTTTGACCTCACAGAGCGAGCTATAGGTGGATTTTACCATGCACTTATACTCTCTAGAGTCTAGAACAGTGGTTCCCATACTTTTTCATGTCAAGGACCCCCAAATTGACACTCATTAGCCCCCATTTGACCCCCATTTGAAAATATATGCCAGAGACCCCCATAAGAGAAGATTCTTACGGCTCTAGCAGTGATTCTTGGATCACGTGACCGGGGTCTTGTAGCAGTGATCGGGGCTGATCACGTGACCGGGGTCTTGTAGCAGTGATCGGGGTCTTGTAGCAGTGACCGGGGTCTTGTAGCAGTGATCGGGGCTGCTTCATCTATTGTCCGGGTGGATAGAAAGATGAATGAAAGTATTCAAAAAAAAGTGCTCGAAACGTATAGATACGTGTCTCGCATCGGACGCATGGCAAATTAAGAACGTATTAATACGCTTATCGCATTCAGAGTGTTAATGGCATTTCTATCTCTGGGACCCCAATTTATATTGTTAATTTAACTCGGAACCAAATAGACCCTATAGGTGGAACCAAATGGACCCACTAGGGTCACTATTTGGTTTCATTTGTATACTCTACAGACCCATAAGGGTCCATTTGGTTCCAAACTATCATTTAGCTGGGGACCCCATGGAACTCACTCAAGGACTCCTGGCGGTCCCTGGACCCCACTTTGGGAACCACTGCTCTAGAAGACCTAAACTGGACCTGAGTTAGCTCTGTACTTGGACCACTTTCTTTACCATCAACACCACATCTCTTAACCAAACGTAGACGATCTACAAGCTCACAACAGGCCACAAAGAGATGCGTTATGAGCTTGTAGGTTGACTATTTTTAGCTAATGTTAAGAATATGGATGTTCACGTGGTTACCAATTTCAACACGATGATCGGGTATTTCCACTGTCAATCGTATCATGAATACATAGGTCTTCGAGGGGCTACTGCATACGGGACATTTTTTGGGAGGTGAACACTAAATGTTTATTGTTAAAACTCTATATTGTGATATAGTAATAATGTCTATATAGAGGGTTCTGTAACAGGGGTCTCCCCAGCTCTTTAGTAAACAGAACAATACATTTTCAGGTCAGGATACCAATTTCATCCAATTAGGACAGAGAACTCGCAGGTCAAACAAGTGAAATTGGAAGTGATAAAACAAAAGAAAAGAAATTGAGCAGACAAAAACACTATCAAATTGAAGCTGATAAATACTCTCTGTGGGGTGCTCTCTCCTTGTTGCACACCACCTAAAAATGCATTTTCTGTTTACTGAAGAGCTGGAGAGACGGGGACACCTATACACCTACTATTCTACCAATAATAATAATACAGCTTACAGTGACAACGTAATATTAATCAGTATGAGGAGAGTTGTTCAAGTGAAGGAAAATGTTTGATGTTGTGGTTATTGATCACGTTGCAGTGGTTTGATCATCATTCACTCTGAAACGTTGACATTTGGGAGAAGATCAAACACATGCAGCCTACGCACACAACATCTATTGAGCATGTGTGGAGTCATCAAATATGCACCAGCAGAAGTACTAGCAGCTCAACATTAGCTCAAGGTCAAGGTAGAGAGTACCCATTTATCAGGCTAATTTAGGCCACCTTTACACGGCAGAGGAAACGGCAAAATAAAATATCAGATATGTACCTTCCGTTTAGATGGCAACGGCGTTATCGGGGGGTTGAAAACGGAACAAAGTGAAAACTCCGCCTCCCTTCTCCTTATAAACGGTCAAAATAATGAATCCGCAAAACGTGTAACATCATGGCTCACGTCGGCTCACGTCGCTTATGTTAATTACATTTCTGCAGAGCCGTATAGGCGATATTTGAGTTCCTAGGATGAGCAAGCGCTTCATTTCCCCGGCTGCTGTGCAGGTTGGTGCCCTGCATGGTTTCCTCTGCCATCGGTATGGGTCTATGTAAAGCGCTTTGGATAAAAGCGCTAAATGCACGACTTACCATTTACATTCTATACAAACATTGATGGAAATACCTGCTGGTTTCAGAGCTACCTGGCTGAGATATCTCAGTGTGTGAGAGCCGAGTCAGGACCCTGTATTTACCCTATACTGTACAATAAATAAATAAATAACTTTCTGTGTTTGTGAGCAATGAGATTGCTGCTCCTTCTGTCCTCAAGCCCTTGGATACAGTTTAGCATTCTGGTGAACATTAAAGAACTCATCACTGCATCCTGTAGTGGTTTAATTGGCCTTTCTTGACCGACAGGCAATTTGTTTTAAGACAATTGATGGGACTTCACCATTATATATGAAATCTCTGCTGGATTGCAATCCTGTAACATATAGTGGCTGATGCACACTAAAGGTGCCCCCCCAAAAACCCACTGAACTGGGAACAGCCTTTTGTTTTTGTGCCTCAACCACTTGGAATGGCCTGTACTAAAGAGGCCATTCCAAGTGGCCAAAAGATCTGTACTCCCATAACAATTTAAATCTTTGATTGCAGACTGGCCACACCTCAGTCTTAACCGGTGATCCTCCCTGATTGATCATTTATAAAGCACATCAAGCACTAAAGGTCCCAGTGCAGAGCATATAAACTTCTGTTTTGCAAACCATAATGTAGTGTAATGCGCACTATTGAAATCATCTGTGACTTCAGCGGTTGCCGGTTTAATTCAATTCCAACAGCAAATTGCATCAAGATTCAAGAATAATCTGATCCGGTGCTTATGGAATTGAAAGCAACCTGTTCACCTGACGGACCATCTGGATGTCACTTCTGTTGCTGCCAAACAGCCAGCACTGGAGTCACAGGATTACTGTAAGGTCACTTTGTTTGGTATAATTAACGTCCAGAGATACTATATTTATATAGCGCATTTTGGCACTTTACCATATTGTTGCTGTCGGGCAGAAACCTCTTATCTCCATATTTTTACTGTTTTTTTCTTCATAAATGAACACGTACCCTACTTGCCACTTTGTACAGTGCTGAACATGTAAGCATAGTTTAGATTGTCATTTTGACATAAAACAACATAAATATCTAGACTGTTGGTTTTTAAAGTGGGTTTGCTAGTTGAATGAATTTAGAATAGGCCTATACACTGACACCACGCTAGACAGGAACGCCCAAAAACGTCACATCCGGGGTAAGAATTTACCCCGGAATTTTCTATGGCTGCCAATGCAACTTGGTCCAATCCTTAATCACATACGGACAAACATCTATGCCGATGCTATCTAACTTGCGGAGGTAGCGTGCCTTGTCCACGGGCAACAGATCTTTCAACGTATGGCATTGCAAATACATTTGATAATCGCTACCCTGCTCAATATTGTTTTGAAAATTCCGCAAATTGCATTGCAGTGAACGAGCGAAAATCACAACTTCCCCCGTTTGTGGGCGGAGTCACAGTTTGAGGCGTTGTTTACGCGCCGTGGTGTCAGTGTATACAGTATATTGAGCATAATTGAGCATAGATATATGAAGCATTGTTTGGCATCAGGGCTCTGTCTATTCATTCCCTGTAGTATGAAGTTATAAGCCAAATAGAATTAGTCTACAGGGAATTAATGAAGACCCCGGGGGGATCTAGAAACAGAGCCTAAAGGTGGATGCTGGGGAGGCGGTGTGATTTGCAAAACCAGGCAAGGACCCGGGGAGGCAGCAGCAGCGACGCACGTCTGCAGGAGAGTAGCCAGGAATGAGCAGGTAGTATATATATATATATAGGCAGATAAGTTTAAATAGCCGCTCTGATCAGGCAAAGAGTGCATGACTAGTCACCTGATCAGATAGGCGCGCCCTCTTGAGTTGTCTGCCTGAAGTAGCTATGCTGTGAAAAGGATTACATTACATTTTGTTTTTATTAGTTGCTGTTGGTTTTTGTTTTTTCTAATTGTGGTCAGGGGCAAGATTTAAAAAAAAATCTCTGAAATAAACAAACAATACAAAATAAATAAAACTTTCCTTAAACTGAGGACATGTTCCTCTATGATTTCAGTTAGTTTTGTAATTGTAAACACAATGCATTTCCAATTAGTCAAAATCTAGTGTTGTTTTTTTCCCTCAAATGCGTGTGTTTTTTAAATTCTAGTTTCTGTTAGTTTCAGTTGACTATAATTACCCTTTACAAGGAACGACCTTCATTGTATGTGTGAGACTCAACAAAGTTGCTCTGCTGCCTGCTCAAAGGATTTCTGACTGAGGCCAATTAGTGTTAAAAGCAGTGAATAAGCTCTGACTTTATAAATAACAGTACAGCAGTTCATTCCACACAGAATAAATGCCTGTTGCCTCAGAAACCTTGTATCTCCAATTAATCGTAAATTCACACATTGCGATGCTTTGAGAGGTTGTAGATCTGCTATTTTCTCAAATATCTTGAATGTGGTTACATCTCTCTGTGTGAGTTTTCGTCCCTCACGGCTACAGTATATCGCACCACCAATCCACATGCAGGGCCTCTGCTGTGTTTGACATCACTGCACGTTGAACATCTCCACGGTTTCTGTTGCGCAGCGTCGGACACCAGTTTATATTTTACAGCGCAAGTTGAAAATCTCCATAGTGTGTGCATCTAGTTTATTTTGTATCGACGAAACTTTAGTTATAGTTACTTTGTAGATTTAGATTATTATTGGCTTACATAAGATAAATCACTTCAGCCCTATACATTTCGGCCATTTGAAAATAGCTTGTAACAGCTGTGCTTCTATATTGCAGTATTGGTAAATAATTGACTACTTTTTCCACCACTGCTTTTGATTGTATGTGCATTTGACGAGGGCCCAATGGCCACAGTGCTCCAATGACCCACCCATTAGGCCATTTTTATATTGGATATTGAACCAATACAATTTATTGAAGTGACACTATATGTCACTTTTCGAATGAATACAATTTAATTTGTATGGTAGAGCATGTTAATACCACATAACTTAAATTGCGTGGTTGTATTATCTCCCTGCTCTTCTCTGTTGAGACATTTACAGTAGATGTCAAAGGTCATGTCTCGCCTGTAGACACAGGATCAGACACCAATTTTGACGTAATGGTCAAGATTCAATTTATCCCCTGAGCAAGCCGGGAGGCTCTATCAGCTCAATTTAAAAAAATGTCAGAACTTGTGCAGGAAACTAGTTTCAAATCTGGGATAGAATAGGAAAGAAACATAGACAGTGCATCTTTAACAAGAGCTTGTGACTAAATAATAGTTCATTGGATCTATTGGAAAAAAGATTTCATTGGAAATAACTGTTTTGGACATAAAGGGTTTCTGCCCGACAACAAGGACATAACAGCACAGGGGTTTATTCTGTAGAATCTGTACACAGATGGTGTTGCTTTCTTTGAGCTAAAGCCTCATTAGCTACCCAGCAGACAATGTTTTGCCAGTTGCAGTCAGTGTAGGAACAAAACAAGATGAGTGTAGTTGTTTGTATTTTAAAATCACATGATGATGCGCCAGCTTAATAAGGAGATATATCTTGGTCACTTGTTCGCATGTTTAGTTTCTTAGATTTGCTTTTCTTCTCTACCAAAATGTACAGAATGCGCTAGACAGATATCTCATTGTTTACGAGGTATCCAGGTTTTAGAGAGTATAATTATGTGCATCACTTTCCACCCCCCCTCTCATCTAGACTGAGGGCCCTATCTTGTGGCAGGGGCACTTTTTCCTCAATTTGGGGATTTAGTATTGTGTGAGAGGCGTTCCCCCACTTTATTGGCTATCTTATGCCACCGCCTAAATCCTTAAAACACCTCCGCTACCCATTACATACATTATGCATAGGTGTGGTTTGGGCGTCACGCAAGTTCAGATCAGTGTGCCAGGTGCCATTGCCTTTAAAACATCCATTATCCATAATCCATTATGGCCTGGAGTGATATCGTGCCTTATGCCTGGAAATGCAACACGTGCTGCCTTGGAATACATTTATATTACAGAGGATTGTTTTGTGTGTCCAGTATCTGACTATCTGTCATCAGACACAGCCTCACTTGTGCTGTTCACGGAAAGTATTTTAATACGGTAAGGCATGGTATGCGATAAGAGCCCTGAGTGGCAAAACATACGAGTTTGGAAGCTCTCGTTGGTAATCACTCAGGTCTCAACGGTCCTGCGTACCACCATGTTTCTAATTTGCACATAATGCAGGAGGCAGCAGGGTGTAACGTTGCGTTATTGAAAATGAGTGCTTCCAAGACACTTAGAAAAATAATAACCACACCGCACAGAATTTCTTGACAGAAAGTAACTCATAACGTGGTGGATTTTTATGAAACAAAAACTGTGCAGATAGAAAGAGGAAAATGCGAGCTTTCCGTACACCTGCAATGTTGGTGAGTTTAACGTTGTTTAATAAAATCAGATCAGACTTTTCTGTTTGGATATGGGCTGTACGTCAAGGCCAGAAAGTAGTTTTATTGCCACTCAGTTAGGTATGACATCACGCCACACGCATATCTGCACTCTACTTATGTAGAATAATTCACCATGGAACATCCACACAGTTTGAGTGATTCGTTTTTATTATTATTTTATGCTCATGACATGACCATGTGTACACACAAAGTAAGGTACGGCTTAACTGGTCAATGTAAGTTTTGTATAAAAAATTGGAATCTACGAAGTCAATGGACTGTAGTGGAGTAAAAAGTACAATATATTAAATGCGGTGGAGTGAGATTCATTAAAAAAAATACAAATACTCAAGTAAAGCCACCCCCCCCCCCCCCCCCCCCCCATTCCCTTTTTCACCACAGTACTCATGTAAATGTAGTTGAGTCGTTACTGTCCACCCCTGGTTGACAAGGTATCTCCAATGCATCGATTTCTCCCTAAGTCAACACCGAGGCTAAACTCCACTGGCTTATGCACCTGAGAGTGTTCTCTCCACAAATCAATAGCAAGTGGTTGTGTCGCTTGGATAAGCAGCCTGAATAAACCATTCATCCACCCAGCCAGCAGGCTGCACCTAATCGTAGCTGGACTGAATAGCAACGCTAGGCCCGCTGTCTGGCGTAATACATTATATGAGGATGGCTGAGAATGATTCAAGCTACCTAGAAATGATTCAATATCAAACAATAAACACCTCTGCCGGAGTCTGACTAGCTGTCTCATCTTTCACAGTGGACCCATCTTATCTTTGCACCGTGAAAGACGTTGAGACAGACAGTAGGAAAGCTGAGAGGGAGACAGTGTAGGAGAGACAGACAGAAGGAAAGCTGAGAGGGAGACTGTGTAGGAGAGACAGACAGAAGGAAAGCTGAGAGGGAGACAGTGTAGGAGAGACAGACAGAAGGAAAGCTGAGAGGGAGACAGTGTAAGAGAGACAGACAGAAGGAAAGCTGAGAGGGAGACAGTGTAGGAGAGACAGACAGAAGGAAAGCTGAGAGGGAGAGTGCAGTCTCCCTCTCAGATTTCCTACTGTCTGTCTCTCCTACACATGTGTAGGAGAGACAGACAGTAGGAAATCTGAGAGTGAGACAGTGTAGTCTACACCGACAGACGGTACGACAGTTGAGACGGAGACAGTGTAGTCTCCCTACACCGACAGACGGTAGGACAGTTGAGACGGGGACAGATAGTAGTAAAGCTGAGAGGGAGACAGTGTAGGAGAGACAGGCATTAGTAGAGCTGAGAGGGACACAGTGTAGGAGAGACAGGCATTAGTAGAGCTGAGAGCGACACAGTGTAGGAGAGACAGATAGTAGTAGAGCTGAGATGGAGACAGTTTAGGAGAGACAGATAGTAGTAGAGCTGAGATGGAGACAGTTTAGGAGAAACAGACGGTAGGACAGTTGAGAGGGAGCCAGGGACACAACACAGCTAGGCAATAGAATACATTCATCTGGCCATTTGATTTTAGTTATTAAATTACATCCAAACTTAATTGCCACGTGATAAAATACCTGTAAGAATATCTTTTAGATTTCCATCTCCCATCTGCTGTGGAAGCTTTCCAGGAATTAATTATAATTTACATCACTGTGAGTTATTAAAATGTGTATACACACTATATGTCACTGCCGGGCACATACCTTGTGTCTCCATATTTAAAATGTTTTCCCTCATGAATTAATTCCCTATTTTGTCATACAAAAGAGTCATGAAAACTATAGAAAAAAAGAAAGAAAGCTGTGAGCTTGTAGACCTATCTTTAACAATTTGACAGAAGTGTGGTTTTATAAACATTAACCAATGAAAAGTATTGTAAGTAAGAGCTTGTGACTAAATAATAACACAATACATTGGATCCATTGGAACACAGGTTAATTTCTACATTTCCTGAAAAGTAACCGTTTTGGACATACAAGGTTTTAGCCTGACAGAGATGATATAGCCTACTATAACTGTGTGTGTGTGTGTGTGTGTGTGTGTGTGTGTGTGTGTGTGTGTGTGTGTGTGTGTGTGTGTGTGCATGCCTCTGTGCATGTACCTGTGTGTGTACGCTCTGTGCATGTACCTGTGTGTACGCTCTGTGCATGATGCTGAGAGCTCAGAGAGGGTGTCATGAGCTAGCTAGCCAGTTTGTATTACTCTGTTTATGCGTGCGTGAGTGCGTGCGTGTGTGGGAAGTGTTGACAGGTGCCATATCAGCAGTTTTATTCTAAAGCACTCCACACACAGCTGCCATGAATAGCACAAATAGCTGTAATTAACTTGAAAAATGTGGTGTAGAAGAAGCAAACTGACGAGTCATGATTACTTGGACCAATAAGACTTTATTCACAAGAGTTTTCTGTTTCACCGATAGAACAAAAATATCTTCTATTTGGTTGTTTTGTTGAATATGTACAGACTCAAACTCCAAACTCCATTGATAACACATGGAATATGACAAACAAGCGGGCAAAAGTAATGTAGAAATCAGGAAGCTAACGGCATAGAGAGATGACACATCTGAGATGGATACGGTTGGCTGCAGGATTTTATTTGATTTACACTTTTTTGTAATGTCACTACTGGCTCTGATAACTGCTATTTGAGGAAAGTATATAGTTGTTGATATACTTTGTTTGCTGGTTGAAAGCACATTGCACTCTGAACCTGTTAAAATACGTGTCTACTACAACAGTCAAGTGGTGATCTCATACTCCATTGATTTGCTCCTAGAACGATCAATGTCCTTCTAACACAACACCGAGCTCTCATATAAGAATCTGACATTTTGAAATTCAAACAGACACCGATACCCACAAATCCAAAATAAACATCAGTACCAATAGATATAATACAGTGCAATGGTTCTCAAAGTGGGGTCCAGGGACCCTGAGAGTCTCTTGAGAAGATTCCAAATGGACCCTTGCAGGTTTGTAACTCTGAGAGTGTTCCGTTTTGGTACACTCTCAGAGTTATGGCTGTCCTTGAATCTTAAAGGTTTAAGAACCATTGATGAAAAAAACAATTACCTGTTATATTATATGTTAATAATGTTAATGTGTTAGCTATACTAACACATTGCAAACCATGGGGATGTTCCTGTCGGTCACACAGTGGTGGAACGTCACCAAAATAGTGAAAAGTCACATAATTTATTATGTCGAGGTTTAACAAATTTGGGAAATGTTAGTTTGTTTACACTGGTACTGTAAATACATGTTGATGCCAATACCTTTTCACTTTTATAACATTTTTGAATACAGTACTTTTATTTGAAACAATGTATTTTTATATTGTGGGATTGCTACTTTTACTTCTTCTTTTTCTGGTACTTCTTCCACCATTGCTGTCAGACTAATAGGTGTGACCATAGGCTTAAGATAGGGCCACTGCAGAAATGTTCATGTATGATGCTGTTGTTGCCCTTGGTGTGTTTAGAAAATAAACTACAACATCCAGCATCCAGTGTCGTAAAGAACTACAGAACTACAGACTGGATGGATAAGAGTCTGATGCATCGGGCTGATAGTAGCATTTTGGACCATATTTTGTCGACTAAGAATGCCAATATGGCAAAAAAATATGTTTTTGTTTCTTTCAAAATAGATACTTGTTGAAAAATATCTACTTTGAATGCACAGGGAATACAATCTCAGTCACTACTCTTAAATGGTAATAGTAGCCTACTTGAACTGTAAAATAGGGTAAACGATAAACAATACATCCACTATATTAATTTTCAGAATAATGATCATAATTAGAGAGAGAGTGAGAGTGAGAGAGAGAGAGAGAGGGAGGGAGGGCGGGAGAGAGAGAATATTGGCCTTCCATAATCGGCCTTGAAAAATCTATATGGACCACCTTCACCAAAAACATTGTAAATACGCTATTCATGCACTAGAATCGAGGATGTGAGTCAATGCTACATATTGTACACACGCGCATACGCACACACAGACAGTCTTAGTTCCATTTGTCTTGGAGGCTAGCGGTGGAATGATTAGGTGGAGATTAATCACAATACAATTTTAGCAATTTAACTATTTGTTGTGTCATACAAAACTAATAAATTACCTTATGTGATGTAAAAAGTAACTGTGATTTCTGCCTGACAACAAACGATATGGACTGGCAAGACTGTGACTCACCCAACTGGAATGGTGCTCTAGTCTGCAGACAAGCAGACACTTGTTATTGTGCTGTTTTATTAAGGCAGGCCCAAGCCAATAAACAACCACTCCAACTCTCCGTCTATTAATCCCAGTGGCTTCAGTGCTTGTACTGACAACTATACTAATCATAATAACAACAAACGCGTGGGTTGGATCGGTGATTGATGTTAATGTTGTAACATGATGATATCATAATGAAACAAATAAATGTAATACACAGCACTTATCAATATGTTCATGTGACACGGATACTGAATATACCCACGCACGCACGCACGCACGCACGCACACACGCACGCACACACCGAAAACAAATCGGTATCCAGCACTGGTCGAGAAACCAAGAAAATATTTAATTCATCCATTTTAAATGCTTGGAGATGACATAAAGGAGACTCTAGGGGGCGTCTAGTCTATATACCTACGGATATTAAGGTATGGGCGGAACCACGTTCACAATGAGAGGAGAGGAGAGGAGAGGAAAGGAGAAGAGAGGGGAGGGGAGGAGAGGAGGCCATCTGCTTCTCACTGAGGAAGCGCTTTGAGGATGACGTTCACCTCCTCTGCTACCGCCGTCAACGCAAACTCAAACTGATCCTAGAGAGAGAGAGAGAGAGAGACAGGAAAACTTAAGAAGAGAGGAATAGGAATAAATACAGAATAAATATGTACAACTTCACAGGTGGTACTTGGCCGGAATTGGGGAGATTACTACTCAAGCACTTCCGTTTTCCCCCGCTCCATTGTAAGAAAAGGCTATTATCAGCATTAGCTCACACTAGCTATCTTTCTCGAGAAATGTTTATATTCCAATCACAATACGATGAACAATCTGAAATCAGATCCAAACCTCGGATGTCTGATCAGAAACATTTTTATTTCCGGACTTTTACTTGTAAGTAACAGAGTATTTCGGCATCGCAGTACATTGATACTTTTACTTAAGTAAAACATTTGAGTACTTTTTCCAGCACAGTGAGCGAGCCTGCAGTGTTCCCAGGATCAATGTGACCGCGACCGCTGGGCGATAGCGGGCTGGTTCAGGAGGATCCGTGGTTTTCATAATAATAAAGGCAGCGCTTGGATCGATACGGTGACTGTTGTCTCTCTAATTACCCTCACAGATCACTCCACCGCGGCTTTATGAGCGCTGCGTCGCCGCCGCATATAGCACCACTTTATTACAGCCTCAATCATACACGTTTTTAATATCTCACGTCTCCCATTGATGTACGGCCGTAATAAATGCTTTACAATCTATGATCTCTGTACTGTGCTGTACTTGAGGATATTCATTTAACACGTTCAAACCGGGAACGCATCCGTGTCATTTTAGATTTTAACATTGGTTGTTCAGAAATAGCAGATTATGCAAGCTTGTAGCTTGTACATCTGACATTTTTTGCAAATGTATTCAAATCTTTTTGCATACATTTGCAATTTGCAATCTTTTTTTAAAGCGAATGTTTGTAGGTCAAATCTTAGCTTCTGGGGGTCCGTGGAACACAATGTTTTGAGATGGGGGTCCTCTGTCAAATATATAGTACTGTATTGCACTTTCGGAGTCTTTGACATGAAGAAGTTTGAGCACCACTTATATAGTATTATTAACATACGATTGTCAGAAAATTGTTAGGATTTAGAAGACATTTGGTCTTAATGGGTTAAACCGCTCGATTTATTGCACCGCGGTCGGGTTTGCTATCCTATAAACACTGTTTAATACATGCCATTGTCCTGCAGAAACCTTGTATCTATTTCAACCCTTATGTGCTTATTGTTTTAGAAAATGAATAATGCCCTACTTACAAGAGTGTTGTACAAGAGTTTTGAGCTTGTCGGTCGGCTGTTTCCGCTACTTTTGAAATATTTGTTTTTAAGTGAAAGTGGTTATGTCTGTGTGTTTTTTCTGACCAATACGTGTGGTGGGGGGCTCAGAGTGCGTCCACTATGGAAAGTAGGCTTTCAACTCCACAAAACCATCTTTGTATTGGTGAGTAGCGGAAATGTTATTTTTATTTTTGCAGCAGTCGACAGGCAGTGCCGGGCAGTGCAGCCTTTCATGCGTGTGCAGGAAGTTGAAAGAACCATATGGTTAAGGAGAAGTCCTTAATGCTATGAACCAGAGCTAGGGTTAACCCTGAACACTATGAACCAGAGCTAGGGTTAACCCTGAACACTATGAACCAGAGCTAGGGTTAACCCAGAACATTATGAACCAGAGCTAGGGTTAACCCAGAACATTATGAACCAGAGCTAGGGTTAACCCTGAACACTATTAACCAGAGCTAGGGTTAAACCAGAACATTATGAACCAGAGCTAGGGTTAACCCAGAACATTATGAACCAGAGCTAGGGTTAACCCTGAACACTATTAACCAGAGCTAGGGTTAACCCTGAACACTATGAACCAGAGCTAGGGTTAACCCAGAACATTATGAACCAGAGATAGGGTTAACCCAGAACATTATGAACCAGAGCTAGGGTTAACCCTGAACACTATTAACCAGAGCTAGGGTTAACCCAGAACATTATGAACCAGAGATAGGGTTAATCCTGAACACTATTAACCAGAGCTAGGGTTAACCCTGAACACTATGAACCAGAGCTAGGGTTAACCCAGAACATTATGAACCAGAGCTAGGGTTAACCCAGAACATTATGAACCAGAGCTAGGGTTAACCCAGAACATTATGAACCAGAGCTAGGGTTAACCCAGAACATTATGAACCAGAGCTAGGGTTAACCCAGAACATTATGAACCAGAGCTAGGGTTAACCCAGAACATTATGAACCAGAGCTAGTGTTAACCCAGAACATTATGAACCAGAGCTAGTGTTAACCCAGGACATTATGAACCAGAGCTAGGGTTAACCCAGAACATTATGAACCAGAGCTAGGGTTAACCCAGGACATTCCATTAGCTGAAGCTTTCCACAACCTGTGAAGTTCTGTGATGTTTTTTTCTTTTCTTTCTTTTTTCTCCTTTATGACCAGAACCAGGCCTGAAGGGGAAGGTACAGTACGTCATAACACAATTTTATGACTCTCTATTTCATGGGTTGTGAGCTTGTAGATGTACTATTTTCAGCAGTAATCTGGGTTCTAGGTTCCCAGACCTCAGGGTTATAGCACTGAGCAGGGCCCACGTTCCGAGAACCTTAAAGATGGAGTGCCATAGCTTTGTACTTTCTCTGTTTTGTATTATGAATCACGGCCCTCTGTCTTTATCTGAAAGCCAGCCGTAGCGCATGGAAACAAAGCCTGAACCCTTGAAATGCGCTTCATGGCACAACACGTTCACTTAGTTTAAGATATTTTTGGGGGCTTTTCTGCCTTTATCCCGATAGTCCAGTGGAGCCGGACAGGAATCAAGGAGAGTCAGTCGACTAAAAAGTATGATGAAAAATGTTCGTCGACTACCTTTTTTCACTGACGAAAACAAAACAAAATAAAAACTAAGCTAATAATATCACTAACACTAAGACAAAATGTATTGACAATTTCATCAACAAATACAAAACTAGACTACGATGTTAAGGAGGGACTAGTGAAGAACAGATCCAGTAGAACTAAAAGACAAGACATTTTACATTTGGTGGTGTTTGGTGTTGCGCTCTGATCTACAAGCTTTGCAACGTTTTGCCTTGCAATGCTTTGTGAGCTTGTAGATTGTCTATTTTCAGCATGCAACAAAGTGTGAAATCAGCCATTACAACGTCACCAAGGCCTGTCATATATATGGCCATAACAGGGTGAAAGGTACCTTGTTTTGCACCATGGCTGGTCTCTGGTCTCTCAGGTGCTCCAGGGTTGCAGCTATGTCGATCTCCTTGGCACCTGAAAAACACACACATTTTAACCACTTAGACCCTCAGGGCTCTATAGGATACTAGTGAGTTATTATAGGAAAGGTTTCCGCTAGCCTCACAAGTCGCGCTGCGACGCCTTGTGAGCTTGGCGAATGGTGAAAGTCTTACCCACGATAAGGATGCTTGGATTTAATAAGTGGTTACTTATTGAATTGATTTGAGTCCACATTTATGAAATATATTTCAAGGGCCCAAACATTTGTTTCAGTTGCCTCTGATGCCATTATGTGTGCACTCAAAATAACATGCGTGTCAGTGCATGGGTCCATGCTATACAGAATACAGCATACATGTATCATGTATGTACACATTCACCGTCAACATATACTGTAGGACAGGTCATACACTTCCATCTGCCATATTACTATAATGCTGGGAAGGTTATGGGTGCAGAAAGCACCTTCTTCTCCAAACAGGGAAGGTTATGGGTGCAGAAAGCACCTTCTTCTCCAAACAGGGAAGGTTATGGGTGCAGAAAGCACCTTCTTCTCCAAACAGGGAAGGTTATGGGTGCAGAAAGCACCTTCTCCTCCAAACAGGGAAGGTTATGGGTGCAGAAAGCACCTTCTTCTCCAAACAGGGAAGGTTATGCGTGCAGAAAGCACCTTCTCCTACAAATAGGGAAGGTTATGGGTGCAGAAAGCACCTTCTCCTCCAAATAGAATCGACCGCCTAATGGATTGAACAGTATGTTGCAAGCTGCTTTTACTACACTTGTAATAACACCGTAATCCTCAAGCCTCTGACCACCAGCCTGTAGACATGGCCTAAGCTGCCAAATATAAAAGCAAATGAGCTGTCTCTCCCTCTCTCTCTCTCCTATGATATCAGTGTAAGAGCACATACTGTACACTATATACATACTGTCCAATGCCTGATATTTGGGCCTGATTACCAATGTTTTGACTGATATCTTGTACAATTTATTTTTTAAACGTTAAAGTTTCTATTTTAGAACATTTTACTTATGAGCAAAGAAGTAAATATATCCCCCCATCCCCAAATTGCCAATGTATAAAGCTAACAATGCACTGAAACATAACACATCGTAAGCTTGTAGATCTGCAATTTTAAAGCATTTTAGAAAGTTTCATTGTTCACCTATAATGTCCCGATGTGCCTTGCATGGTTTCCTCTAGCTGCCATCGGTGTGTGAATGTGTGTGTGAATGGGTGAATGTAATGCACAATCATCAAACAACCATTTAATAAAAGAAGAAGAAAAAGAAGTCAAATAATGACTGATATATCAGCCCAAACAAGACACTGACCTTTTGCCATCTTGTTGAGGACCATGTCAATCAGAATGTACGTTCCACTGCGTCCCGCCCCATCACTAAAAACGCACGCACACGCACACACACACACACACACACACACACACACACACACACACACACACACACACACACACACACACACACACACACACACACACACACACAGTGGTTAATGTATGTTTTGTATTAACAAACTAATTAACTAACTCTACTGATTTCACCAGTGAAATGAGACACTGTAGTGTGTGATCTTAATGCTGTCTGTCTGTCTGTCTGTCTGTCTGTCTGTCTGTCTGTCTGTCTGTCTGTCTGTCTGTCTGTCTGTCTGTCTGTCTGTCTGTCTGTCTGTCTGTCTGTCTGTCTGTCTGTCTGACTGACTGACTCCAAGGTCTCCAATTAAAAGTCTCTCTCACTGTGTTGGACAGTTTGTCAAGTTGAAATTAGATGATTCATCTGATTGTTCTCCTCCTATTAATTCATTGTTGCTCGTCTTCCCCCATTCCCTTAATAGAGTGACAGACTGTTAATTAGAAAGTAAAAGTCTCCTGGCCGTGGTCCAATTTAAGTAATTTGCATTTCTTGTTTGTGATGCGTTTGTGATGTGTTAATGTTTATGCCTCTATGCTGGTATTTGTCATTTCTGTCTTTCGTACACAGTGAAATCCTCAGTGTTAACCCTGTAACACCCGGATTCATTTCTACTTGCAAAAAAGAGATTTCAACCTACTTTATAATAATTATTAAAATAATAATAATAAATTAATAATTTACATTTGGGGGATATCTTTCACAATAATAAATAAAACATGTTCTAGACATTCTAATGATCACAACAAATATATATTACAGGCATTTTAATTACTTTTATCAGGGTTAAAGGTCAAAGGTCATAGGTTAATTTTCATTAAGAATTGTCCAGAGATTTTGAAGTTGTGTGAATTTCTGCCTCATGTGGGAGGTATTTATATGCAAATATCATGACCGATGGCATTGCAAGACTAAACAATGAACATCAATTAAAGTTGTTAAAGGGTTAAAGGTGATATAAGTGATATTCTTTTGGTTAAAACTAAAAGGTTTTTGGCTTAAGCTTGATATACTGATAGTAACCGTTAAGTGGTTCCCAACTTATTATTTTTTTCTGGATCAAGGCACTCGGACATCTCGAAAGATTACGGCCCAACATACAGCCGTGTGAAGTGGTTCAGATGAGATATGAGATGAGATAAGATATACTTTATTGTCCCATGAGGGGAAATTTGTCTTGGGCAAAAGTGCAGTAATACATCAACGTTTCTAACACAGACAAACAATACACAATAGCAGTATTGTACAAGGTATAGTATCACAGGTATAGGTTATTAGACAATATGCCATTCTTTATCCGCAAGTAACATTTTCAGTGAATTACGCATTTAGGAGCTTCCACTGTGCATAAACGTTATCTTGCGGCCACACAACCCACTATTCATATTGCCGACACCTATATTTGCGAGTGGAGGTGTGTCTGTAGGCGCGTTGATGCACTTTCCCTATATTTGCTATCTTATGCACACAGGTTTAGGACAACGGAAAGTGCCTCTTCAAACCACCCGTAATGCAAATCCGTTTGATAAAAGAATGGCTCCTGATTTCAGAGCTGCCTCAACGCAGAACATTCACTGCAGCTCAGAGGTCTCGTTCGGTCTTAATTCTCCACAAATATACAATTAGTGTAACATTACTACTTATATGCCGTTGTTGTTCAGTCACTGCACTTTGGCTTTGCAAGGCATCTTCTTGAGTTTTTTTATTTTATTTAAAGAAAATGTTTTGAAATGGTTTTGAACATGCCCCAAATAGTGTGTAGAACAAACAGAATGTTAATGTAATATGATGAATACTTGCCTGCAGTGGACTATGATAGGACAAGAGCGCCCCCTGTAGCACTTGTTAACTTTTCTGCAAATAGAAGAAAAAGCACACACACACACAGTTTAATGTTAACACAACACCAATAATACACACATCAATAACAGCACAAACACTAGATACGTACAGCACTGGTGCTCAATGTTGGGCTTGGGGACCACTAGCGGTCCAAACGGATCTGTGTCTGTTTCTCTGAGTGTACAGTATATACGAATGGTTAGGGGTCCATTTGGTTCTGTTTGCACACTCTCAAGAGTTACTGACTTGGAAGGGTTGATTTGGATCCCCTGGTGGTCCCTGGACCCTACATGGAGAAAGACTGTGAAACGGCACTTTAGCTAAATGCTATTGTACATCACGCCTTACTGTTGATTTAGTTGATTTCGTTCAAAGCCAAAGCTCTGGGCTCAATACTCAGCAAGGTTTATATTCTTCTTCTTCTTCTTTTTTTCCTGAGGCTGTCAGAGCCCTGAACAAAATAAACTAAAAAGAACTAAACTGCAGTAAATCTGTAATGTCCCTTAGCATTAACACATTTGATCCCATCGACGGGTATACTCGTCTTAATTAATTCATTCATTATGCAAGGCGCTCATGACAATAGGCTAGTCTTAAGGCGTTTAATATCGCTATAAGATTTCCTCGCTATTTTCCATGTTTGGAATCGCTCCGGTTGCTAGGGACACTTGCTAGGACATTGTCTGCACTGCGTCTGCGCGACCACATTGGCGTTTTCTAGAGCAAGGATGGACCTCACTTTAGCTCGCTAGCATTGATGCTATGCTTTAGCATCTAAGATGGCACCCAAAACCGCATTACAGTGGAATAGCTTCTCATCATGTGGCACCCAAGCTCCACCACTTTCGTCCACCAGGTGGCAGGTTGTGTTAACCTCTTAAACCCCAGGGGGGTCCAGGGGGGGAAATAAAAAACATCGGAGTTGGAACCGGAGACCAATTGGGTCTCCATTTACCCGCTGAGAGCTGTTCATGAGGTGGACAGCCGCTAGAGTATGAGATGTTTTAAACATCAAACAAACAAACAAACAAACAAACAAACAAACAAACAAACAAACAAACAAACAAACAAATAAATAAATCGTCCTGTTCGGCCAGGCTTTCCTATAGTTTGGAGAGTCAGGCCATCTGGGTGTGGGTGTATATATATACACATACTGTACACACACTGTTGCGATACATTTCAACGTCAGATGTGATTGAACCACGGAGATTCCTAACATCAAAGAGGCCTGAGGCCTATACCCACAATGCCTTTCACCGCCGAGCAGGCGTGATCAAGGCCGTGCGAGTTCAATTTTGGCAGGCAGGGGATCCATCTCTGATTCCTTTTCATGACCACGCTACTAAGTAATAAACTAAATATTAACACTATCCACCAATAATCTATTATGTAAACATCTTGACGTGTAATATATAATATAATAATATATATTGGTTGACGGTTCTTAGTTTATGGGGTTTTTAGATGAAGTGATGGTATGTGGTATATCGTTGCTGTTGGACTGAAATCTTGTCTCTCCTTTTCTTCTTACAAATTATTTGATCAGCGAAAAACATTGTTTATTGTCATGATGTGTCACAACTCGAGTTGGCTTTGTCCGTGGCGTAATCGTCTTTAAATAAATACTTTTTGAAATGTCTATGAGGAAAATGAATGAGGAATTAACTTCTGGTTCTAGCGTCGTCATGAAAGGGGGCGGGACTGCCACGCTCTATAGCGGCCGACTATGCAGTTTGCATGTTTTCCCTCTATCACAAATTGTGTGACTGTTGCCTACTGTCGTGATTTCATCATCAAATGGAATTTTTTATACTGTACAACGCATTCAGCCTGTCAACATGGAGCAGGGATACGCTAACACTGTTCCACTGCACCGCACACAAACACACAGGTGGAATACATTAAATGAAATGCCATGTGAGCAGTGTGGGGTCTGGGGACCCCCCGGAGGTACTTGAGGAGGGGGTTCCAGGGGGTCCCCAGCAAAATGAGTTAACATCACTATCTGCTTAACTACCGTACATAATTCTTGATTAAATCTTAATGTGGAACAATCCTGAAAACACAAAACTGTCTCAAAATCTTTTGTGATGACTGGGGGATCGTTGACATGAAAATGTTTGAGAACAACCCATCTAGAGAAGGGATACGGTTGAGTAGTAACTGTACAAATGGAACCAAATGGACCCGTACGGTTTCTGTAACTCTGACAGTGTGTGTACAAATGGAACCAAATGGACTCGTACGGTTTCTGTAACTCTGATGCTCCTTTTCCACCACAGTTGAACCGGGTACGGTTATTCTTTTGTCCCGCCTAATTTTGAACCACGGAAAATTAATTGATTGCCCTGAACTGGGAACCGGTTCTGGCTGGTTCTGTGAAAGCACCAAGGTTCCAATAATCAATAGAATGGCACCAGTTCTATAGAACCCAACGTTGTTTTGGTGGAAAAGGGGGAGTTAAATGAACAGTGTATAGGTGGGGTCCCAACAAGGATATGAAAATGGTATCAAATGGCCTAACGCTTATCAAACTGCATGGGGGTCCTTGAAATTAAAACGTTGTTCGTTCAACTGCACCCGAGACAAACAGACAAAAGGCATAAATTAAATAAAAACCCTGATGCTATTTGAAGGAGGGGGGGGGGGGGGGAGGGAGAAGGAAGGAAAAAGTCAGATCCCTGGAGCAGATAGCCAGTGTGATGTTACCATGGTAACAGCCAGCCTAGGATCACCCGTGGGATGTGTGCGTGCGTGCGTGCGTGCGTGCGTGCGTGCGTGCGTGCGTGCGTGCGTGCGTGCGTGCGTGCGTGCGTGCGTGCGTGCGTGCGTGCGTGCGTGCGTGCGTGCGTGCGTGCGTGCGTGCGTGCGTGCGTGCGTGCGTGCGCGCGCGCGTGCGTGCGTGCGTGCGTATAGGGTTGGGGGGGATTCAAAGGAGGCACTCCCTAAGATTCAAGCTTGAGCGAGGACGAAAGGGAGAGAATGCATGACAGGGAAAGAGAGGGTACAATGGGTTGGGTGGGGGTGGCAGGGGGGGGGTGTAAGTCAAGCGAATCATGAGCAAGCAAAAAGGAGAGAGGTCATCACGGGTTGCTGATCACAGCGTGTTGAGACAGAGAGATGGAGGGAGGGGAGATCAGGAGAGGAGAGGAGGAGAGGAGAGGAGAGGAGGACCATGGGGTCTCTTGGTTGCAGAGTGACAGTCTCCAATGATCACTTTTGTGACTATGCAACTGGACTCATATTACTAGCTGCAACATCACAAAAATGACACTGGCCACTGCGAGTTAGCTGGAAACACCACAGAGGAGAGAGAGAGAGAGAGAGAGAGAGAGAGAGAGAGAGAGAGAGAGAGAGAGAGAGATTGGGGGTGGTGTGGGGGGGGGGGGCAGTTAGAGAGGCAGGCTGGTGAGTGGAAGGTTTAACTCTACCCCAGCAGCCCACTTAGATGTGGTTGTTCCCAGCATAACAGTAGAAGACTGTGGTTGTACTGGTCAGCTCCCAGTATAACAGACTGTGGTTGTACTGGTCAGCTCCCAGTATAACAGAATGTGGTTGTACTGGTCAGCTCCCAGTATAACAGCAGAAGACTGTGGTTGCACTGGTCAGCTCAAGTTTCTTAGGAAACACAAACCATGTAACTCTATCTAACAACTACATTCTAACCATCAAATATAATATTTTATAAACCTATACTAACTATGTGTAACTAATAGTTAGAACATAACTGTAAATAGGTTACACTGTTACAGCATTGGTTCCCAACTCTTTCTGGAACCAGGCCAGCCTATTAAATCATAGATGGCATGGGCCTATATGGCAAATAAGCCATGCATTACAAAAAAATAAATCAACGCCCTCGATGGTCCGTGTGGTCTGACTTAATGGGAAGTAACGTAGTATATTTTCTATCTATTTTAGGGGTCCCAAAAGAAAACAGGGTTGTGTGTGTTTTGGGGGCGATGGTTCCGGTTACCGTTGGGAATGGCAGAACTTATATAACCACAGGTAACATTCTATGTGATAACTGTGTGAAAGTGGTGCGCCTCCGTCAGCAGTGAGTGATGTTATAAATAAGCAGGCCATCAGGAGCGTCCTGGCGGGACTGAGATTGAAGAGAGAATACAAGTGTGAACTGTGCAGTGGTTTCTGCTGAAAGGCAATCGAAGTGCGTTATCGGGTGGAAACCTTGTATGTAAAAATAAATAAATAATAATAAAACAATCCTTTTTCATTGTTATTTCATAAACCTTTTTTAAATGGTGAAAAGCGCCCTAACAAGCTCAGAACAAGATATTCTATGTTCGCTACTTTTGTGTGACACTCTTGTATGGTGACTGAGTAGGGCATTATTTTACAAAAAAAGAAAGAAAAAAACATCAACAAGTTGAAATGTGGAGTTACAAGGTTTCTTCCCAGACGGCAATCAGAAAGAAAAGACATCTTAAGCGTCAGGCTCCGGCATTCTGCTCTGACCTCTCCTGCTCCGTCAGTGAAAAGGTCATCTTTCCTAAATGATTGTGGCTTGAGATGACATCTTTGTTGTAATAATAGCTCTGGTCCACCAAAACACCTTCATGGACCTGTACACAATATGTCTGTCTGTCTGTCTGTCTGTCTGTCTGTCTGTCTGTCTGTCTGTCTGTCTGTCTGTCTGTCTGTCTGTCTGTCTGTCTGTCTGTCTGTCTGTCTGTCTGTCTGTCTGTCTGTCTGTCTCTGTCTGTCTGTCTGTCTGTCTGTCTGTCTGTCTGTCTGTAGAAGTAGAGTTCACATGTCATTTATATTATCCTCAGCGAATTGCAAAGTTTGGACTCAACAGCCAACATGGTTACAGTAGAGGAGCTGCATGAGGTCAGACAGCGAGTAGAGAAGGATGGCGTTGGCGTTATTGAGCGGACGATGCTCGACGGGTATTTGCGGAGATGCTTTTCCTGGCGATTCGAGTCAGAAGTTTCAAAACATATGGATCTTTAGGAGGGAGTGGAGCGAGGGTTTTGGAGGCCACTGGTCTATATCACACGCACGCACGCTCGCACTCACTCAGCGCTTAAGATGCCATACGCCTCAGCGGATAGAGATAACGCTGCCTGGGGCACCCAGGAGGAAAAGTCTTACCGCCTCGTACCGTACAGGAAGAAAACCTTCTTTATAAATGTGTCTGGTGTCTTAGACCGCTGGTTCCCAAACACTGGGTCGGGGCCCATTTGTATGGGTCCCTTAATGTATTATCCCTTTATTTTTATGGGTCCACGTTATAGTTTGTTTCCTACATTTTGTTTTTAATTATAATTATTTCAAAACTTTACTAAAAAGAAAGGGAAAAAAAACATTCTCAAAAAAGCAAAGATTTTCATGAATTAATTAAGTTCTGTCAGATAACTCATGAATAGATTGAACAAATAGAATTATAGAATGAGAATATAAGTGTTCATATAATATTTTATCTTGGAGTTCGGCTCTGCTACATTTTCCTCCCTGCTCGGCACAATTTTACAACCATCATTCACAACATATCAGTGAGATAGATATACAATAACATCCCCCCAAAGCGGAACAGAAATAGCAGAGCCCACCGGTGGTGCTGGGGTGGCGGTAGGAGCAAAAAGCTCATAATGACAACCAGGAACGCAACAGAAGGAATCCAGAAAGATTGCAGCCTTGGGTGAGCTTAAATACCCCGCCCAAATGATCAGCTGATTGCCACGACAGCGTATGACATGTTGGGAGTTGCATAGCACTGAATGAGACCCTCGGGTATATTTGCCAGAGCTAACTCCGCAAGCTACCGGTATGTACTGTATCATATCTGCTATTTTCACTAGTTTGGGTCCCGGGCAAACGTCAATTTTCTCTTTTGGGTCTCGAGCTAAAGAGTTTGGGAACCACTGTCTTAGTCTTCCTTATGCAAGGACATCACACAGTATTATGTTCTTCAGTGAGGGTTTTTTTGTGTTATTCTATAAACTTGCCCTTTAAAAAGATCATTCAGACCAATACGATAAACTATGCTTTAGAGATTTTAAAAAGATGCAA